>NW_026521728.1:0-275892 GCF_021234435.1 Artibeus jamaicensis
AGTGAGGAAAGATACAGAGATTGAGAGTTAAGAATGCAGAGAGGTAAATGTGTTTTTTTTCCCCTGAATGAGAAAAAAAAAAGCAAACTTTTTTTCTATAAATAAACTGATCCAAAATTGAGCAAAATCAGCCATGAAGAATTCTGGTGACAAAATTTCAGGTGCTCTTGTGCAGCAAACTACATAGAGGCTTTTTAACCTTAAAGAGGACAAAGTTATGGCTGGGTAGCTCAGTTGGTCAGAATGACATTCCAATACACCAAGGTTGCTTTCAGGACACATGCAAGAATCAGCCAATGAATGTGTGAATAGGTAGAACAACAAATCAGGAGTTCTGGCTAAGATGGAGGCATAGGTGGGGACCCTTCGCTTCCTCACACAACCAGAAGCAGGACAACAACCAATCTGAAATCAATAAACAGCCAAAAGCACCAGAAAATCAAACTGCATGATACTCCACCAACCAAGGAATTAAAGAAAAAAATCAACCAGAACAACCAGACCAGCATTGCTGCTGCACAGCAAAGAGGGTTGCCCTACCCAGGTGAATACCTAAGGCCCTGCCCCCTTACAACCTATAAGCTGCACCAAGACAAAGAAATATGGCCCAAATGAAAGAACAGAGCAAAGCCTCAGAAAGAGAGCTGAGCAAGGAGGAAATCACCAACCTATTTGATGGAGAATTTAAAGCACTGGTTATCAAAATGCTCACAGATCTGATTGAGCTTGGTTAAAAAATGAAAAAACAAATGAAGGATACCCAAAATGAAATAAAGCAGAATGTTCAGGGAACCAACAGTGATGGGAAGGAAACGAGGACTCAAAGCAATGATTTGGAACAAAAGGAAAAAAATAAACATCCATCTAGATAAAAATGAAGAAACAAGAATTTGAAAAACTGAAGAGACTCTTACATACCTCTGGGACAACCTGAAACATTCAAATATCCTAATTATAGGGGTGCCAGAAGGAGGACAGCAAGAAATTGAAAACTTAGTTGAACAAATAATGAAGGAAAACTTCCCCACCCTAGCAAAGAAAATAGACATGCAAGTCCAGGAAGCTCAGAGAGTTCCAAGAAGTTGGACCCAAGGAGAAACACTCAAGGCACATCATAATTCAATTGCCAAAAATCAAAATAAGGAGAGAATCTTAAAAGCAGCAAGAGGAATGGAGAGAGTTACCTACAAAGGAATTTACATAAACCTATCAGCTGATTTATCAAAAGAAACCTTAGAGGCAAAAAGAGGCTGAAAAAAAGTATTCCAAGTCATGAAAGCAAGGACCTATGACCTAGATTACTGTGTCCAGCAAAGCTATAATTTAGAATGGAAGGGAAGATAAAGTGTTTCCCAGATAAGGTCAAGTTGAAGAAGTTCATCATCACCAAGCCCTTATTATATGAAATGTTTTTCTTTTTCTAAGAAAAAGATGTTCAAAAATATGAATAGCAAAATGACAATAATAACTCACAACTATCAACAACTGAATCTCAAAAAAACAAAACAAACTAAGCAAACAACTAGAACGGGAACAGAATCACAGAAATGCAGATCACATGGAGGGTTATCAGTGGGGCAGGGGAGGGAGAATGGGGGAAAAGGTACAGGGAATAAGACACATAAATGGTAGGTACAAAATAGACAGGGGGAGGTTAAGAATAGTATAGGAAATGGAGAAGTCAAAGAACTTATATGTACAACCCATGGACATGAATTAAGGGTAGGGAATGCTGGTGGGAGGGGGATGCAGGAAGGAGAAAGATAAAGGGGAGGAAAAAATGGGACCACTGTAATAGCATAATCAATCAAATATACTTAAACATGAGTATAGAGTTAAAACTTTTATTCTTAAGTTTTACTTTAACATTTTCTCAAATATTATGTTCTCAACAAGAAAAATTAGACTAAATAATATCCGGACTTGTTATGCAGGTCTCCAGCCACCTCTCTCCATATTAGGCTGAAGCTGATGAAATGATAGATGATAAAAGTGAGTTAAAACTGCAGGGAGCCATGTACTACAGTGGTTTAAAGTACAGGCTCCAGAGTCAAGCTGCCGGGATTAGAGTCAAAGCTGTAATATTTATTGAATGAGTAACCTGGGACAAGCTGGTTAACCTCCTTTGCCTCAGTTTCTTTTGTAAAATGCAGCTAAATAGATTACCTACTTTATAGGGCTGTTGTTAAAATTAAAAAAAGATAATACAGGTAATGTGCTTAGAATGGTGATGGTATATAGCAAGCACTCAATAAATATCATATTTGAAAAAAAAGAACTGAACTATGAAAATCTCTTGACTATCAACCAAAAGGAGGTTCTAGTTTCCAGATGGCCTTTGTTTGCACACAAGATTTAATCCAAGGGTACACTGGCATTTTTTTCCCCCATGGAAGCCTGACTCATCTGGGTCCCTAATTCCTGCCCTGGTACAGTATCTATTTTGGTCTCCTAATTCCTGGCTCATTCTGATGTCAACAACCTCTCTGACATCCCAGTGACTAATTCTGATCATACCACAACGCCTTTCTCATTCCTCCTACCTGCTCTGCATTGGCAACTTGACCCACCTGTTTTTCAGGGCTTCAGGAATGCACCTCTCCAGTAGCCCTCCCATTGCCTTCACCTTTCACCTGTTCTAGGAGGTGACACATTCCAGCTCTGCCTCAGCTCCAAAAAAAACCTCTGGTGGTTTAGGCAAGTTGTTACTTAAAAAGACTTGGAATTGAATGAGGGAGGGGCTTTGTATGTAAATGTTTTTACTTCTCTAAATCTAACTGAATATGATGTCCAACATATGCCATTAGTAATTAGATAGGCCACACTGTAATACTATTTTTAAGAACAATTTTGTTTGCCTGAAATATTAATTTTATTTTGTAGGTGAGGAGACTGGAATTCAGAGATGGTGACTAGTAGAGCTCATCTCATTATTAAGTGGGAGATACAGGATTGAATTTTCTTTTGACTCTTAGCCCTGTGATCTTTTGAAGGCAGTTTCATGAAAAAATTATTTATAATGTTTTCAAGATTTTTCTTGTCTTTGACTTTCAGCATTTTTCTTATGACATATGTTTTAGCTGATCCCTTTATAGTTCTCCTAAGTGGAATTTGTTCAGCTTCCTAGATATGTAGGCTATCATTGTTCACTAAATCTGGGAATTTTTCAGTATGATTTATTTCTCCAAGTTTTTTTCTCCTGCTGCTCTGTCCCTTCCTTCTGGTGGTCCGATTACGCATATGTTGGTGTTGTTAATGGTGTCCCATGTTTTTCTGAGGCTCCCTTCTCTTCCTTGCCTTGCAATCTCTAATAATCATTTTTAAAGCTCACTTGCTCTTTCTTCAACCAGTTACATTCTCCTATTTTTAAAGTTCACTTGTCAGAGGAGAGCAATGGGGGAAAATGGGGACAACTATAATCGAACAACAATAAAAAAATTTTTTAAAGGAAAGTTCACTTGTTCTTTCTTCAACCAGTTAAATTTTACTAGTAACTTCTTCAGTGAAATTTTTACTTTAGTTATTATAAACTTCAATTCTATAGTTTTTATTTGTTTTTTAAAACATTTCTTCTCTATTGCTATTTTCTGTTTGATGCAACATCGTCAGCATACCTTCCTTTATTTCATTAATTATGGTTTCCTATAGTTCTGGGAACATATGTATAACGAAGGTTTCAAGTCTTTTTCTGATAAATCTGACACATCTCAGGCAGTTTCCATTTGCCAGTGGCTAAATTATTTTGGTGGACTCTATCCCAGTCCCCTACCCCCAGCCCCCCCACACACTGTTTAGCTTCTGATGTAGCTGTTCAAGGATGGGGATGCCAACAGCTACCCTGGAAAGAAAGTGGCGTTGGGAGGAATCTAAGACTATTTTTTAAAAAATAAATAGACATAATAGAAAAAATTGGCTAGGTTATGTTCTCTTATCCAGATCAGAGTGTAGAGAGTAAGCACATGCAATCACAAACCAAGCACCACCACCCATTTGGTGACACCTGAATAATAAACATAATGGCTCACAGAAAATAATACACTTTCATAAGTGTATTATTATGAAAATTAATCCATAACATGACAACAAATAGCCATTTTAAAGTGGTGTCCAGTGACCAATGCAATGATGTAGAAAAAAGGAAAAGTGTCGCTGTTGATGACAAAGATTAAAAAATAGAAATAAATGGTTATGGGACTAAATGGTTAGAAGGAAATGATCTTTCATACAAGTTGTGTATGAAATACAAATTTGTTGAGAAATTAACATTTATATAGCACTTTATAATATACTTTTTATATACTCTACTTCATTTACTCCTTGTAATAGTATTATAACATTGATGCTACTTTAAAATTCCTATTTTAAAGGTGAGGGAATTAAGGGTGGGAGGTCAGGTAACTTGCCCAAGTTCACGATTTAAACAGAGGCAGAACCAGGACGACACTTGCCCTGATTCCCGGATCACCAGCCTCACTAGTGCATAGGCTTCATTTAAATGTGTCGAAGAACCTACCTATCTAAATAGGCTTTTAGAATCTCTATTCTTAGGAACCTTCAAGAAGAGAATATATCGCTTTAGCCAGTCTGTAAGCAAACTTTTAGGCATTAACTTCTTGAAGTTCTTCTCTGCCTTTTGATTTTCGATTACTATCAGCCTACATCTCAATAAACTTTATGACTTATTTCTACCCTATATGAACATTTTAACTGAGGTAGCCTGAGCATCTGCTTTGAAAACGTACCATTCAATCAAAGGCAGTACTGTGTGGATTACCAGACAGGTAATTGTCTCACTAGGGTCATAATTGTCTGACCAGGCCACGATTCATAAGTTCACAAGTGGTTGGTTTTGTCAGTGTTTTCAGGTCCCTTCTGCTGCACCCAGCCCCATCCCCCACCCCCCACCCCCCATGACCCAACCTCCATGGTTCACTCCACATGACTCGCTCCTTTGTGAAGCTCTGCTGGTGCAAAAGGCAGAGTTAGGCCTCTGTCTTTTCCAAACTGTTTTGTTTGGCTTTTCTCTAGAGCTGCACAAAATGTTTTCTGCAGAAATTCTGTCCCAAAACATGCACAGTGATCTGAAGCAATCTGTAGCTCTCTTCGGGCCCACAGCCACCCTCCAGCCCAGGCCCCATTCTGGCAAATTGCCCTTAGGTTAATCTGGGTGGAGCAGAGGCTGCGGGGAGTGTGGTGAGGTTTTGAGTTCCTCAAATCCCCAGGAGCAGCTGACTGGATGGCAGGGAGGATGGCAAGGCCCGCTGTCAAAGGGGAGGATGTGAGGACTGTAGCCTGAGACCCAGGGGCAGGCTAGGCCTAATGGGAGGGCAGCCTTGCCAGCTACCCTGGATGAGTAGCTAGGGCCCTAAGGTTTACATTGGGCACAACGCAAAAATGATCTGCTGTAAAATACTAAAAAATGCCTTTATTCCACAAGAATATTAGAGGGCACGTCTACACTTGTTTCCTAATTATAAAAGTCCTTAATGTTATAACCGAAGGCAGGGGTCTTGACACCAACTTGTCCCAAATCCATTGCTGAAACACAACGTTCATCTCTAGAGCTGGCTCCTTTTCCTCACGACATTTTTGTTGTTGTTTTGTGTTTGTTGTCTTTTGTTTTTTCAATTCAGCCATGGTCTAATTCTCTTTTCACAAACTTGAGATCCTTCTTCATAGCTCCTATGATGCTACGGTGTAGAGTATACTTAGATGTGAAGTACAGTCAACAAAAAAAGTCTTACTGAATTAAATCTACCCATAATGTTTTAAATTGCCCACCGCGTAATCATTAACAATAAGTAATCTAATAGCTTTTTAATTTTTTAAATATTTATTTATTTATCTTTAGAGGGGAAGGGAGGGAGAGAGGGAGAGAAATATCAATGTATGGTTGCCTCTCGTGCATCCCCTGCTGGGAATTGGCCTGCAACCCAGGCATGTGCCCTGACTGGGAATTGAACCTCAATCCTTTGGTTCGCAGGCCTGCGTTCAACCCACTGAGCTATACCTGCCAGGATGTAATCTAATAGTTTTTTTTTAAGAAAACATAGGATGTAGCTAGCTATTACAATCTTAAGTTTATAAATGAGAAAAATAAATATAACCAAAAGGCATAGGAATATCCACATGCAAAAGATTGAAATTGGGCCTTTAATTTACACCATAAAAAAATGAACTCAAAATGGATCAAAACCCTAAATATAAGAGCTGAAACTATAACACTGAAAAGAAAATATAGGGGAAAATCTTTGACATTGGATTTGGCAAGGTTGTCTTGGATATGACAATAAAAGCACAAGTAACAAAAGTAAAATGTAGATAAATTGGACTTTATCAAAATTAAAACCTACTGCAGAACAAAGGACACTATCAAAAAGTGAATAAACAACCTACAAAAAAATTTGTAAAGGATTTTATTTATTTTTAGAGACAGGAGTAGAGAAGGAGAAAGAGAGAGAGAGAAACATCAATGTGCATGCGAGAGATACATCAAACGGTTGCTCTTTGCTCACCCCCAACTGGGACCTGGCCCGCAACCCAGGCATGTGCTGACTGGTAATAAAACCTGTGACCCTTCAATTTGCAGGCTGACACTGAATCCACTGAGCCACACCAGCAGGGCAACAAAATATTTTTTAAAGATTTTTATTAGAGACATATAGGAATGAACTGAATTGTCCAGCATCAGGGTGAGAACTGGGAGGTAGCTTACACCCAGACAGAATCGCTGACAGAGACTATTATTTCTAGTCTGAGCCCTCCCCCAAAAGAGCCACAGACCCCGAAGGTGCCATATCCATCAACCTGGCTAATACTGTTTGCCCACCCCTGAGACCTCCCGAGGCTCTGTACCAACCAACTTACAGCTATTAACAGTAGCTTTTCCCTATGAATGGCTGGTCTTGGCTCGAACTTCATAAATTCCTAAATTCTTTCAAACAAGCAATAGTTAGCCTCCATGAACCCCCAGTCACCCTATCTCTTATAAGTGGCTCCAGGTATAGCACTAGCAGCAGCCAGCCTAGATTCACATCTTGGCTTTGCCTGGGAATCCCTAAGCCCAGCACAAGTAGTAGCAATCTCAGATTGATTGCTCTGTTGCTCAGGCAGGGTGGCCCTGGGTAGAACACAGGTTGGAGCTGACCTTGGCATGCACCACCTGAGGAACCCCAGGACCTGTGTACCCAGTGGACAGCTACAGACAATGTCAGAACACCACCACCCTACCCCAGCTCAGCTGATCATCCTCAGAGGGTACAGGGTGGTGGTCAGTGGTCACAGCCAATCCTTGCAGTTGACTGGCTTGGGTAAATCCCTCCCATTGACCTGTCTATAGCAACCAAGGCTCAACTACAAGAGGAGGGTGTACTCAGCCCACACAAAAGGCACACCTTTACTACCCAGCTTGGGTGATAGGGGAGTCTATGCCAGTGGACACTACAGGACACCTACTATATTAGGCCATACTACCAAGACACAAAGTCAAACACAGGAAGGCTTCCCAAATGAAGAGACATAGAAATATGGTTCAAATGAAAGAAGAGATCAAAATTCAAAAAAAGAACTAAGCAAAATGGAGATAAGAAATCTGTCAGATGCAGAATTCAAAACACTGATTACAGGGATGCTCAAGAAACTTAGTGAGGACCTCAACAGCATAAAAAAGATCCAGTCAGAAATGAAACATATACTAATTGAAATAACAATTTACAGGGAAACAACAGTGGAGTGAAAAAAGCTGAGAATCATATCAATGATTCAGAATATAAGAAAGCAAAAAACAACCAACTAGAACAACAAGAAGAAAAAAGAATCCAAAAAAACAAGGATAGTGTACGCAGCCTCTGGAACAACTTCAAGGGGTTCAACATTCGCATCATAGGGGTCCCAGAAGGAGAAGAGAATAAGCAAGAAATTGTAAATCTATTTGAAAAAATAATGAAACACCATGGCTGGAGTAGCTCAGTGTGCGAGTGCCAGTCTGCGAACCAAAGGGTCACTGGTTTGACTCCCAGTGTAGGGAGGACACATGCCTGGGTTGCAGGCCTGGTCCCCAGTAGGGGGTGTGTGAGATGCAACCACACATTGATGTTTCTCTCCCTCTCTTTCTGCCTCCCTTGCCCTCTCTAATAAATAAATAAATAAATAAAATCTTAAAAAAGAGAGAGAGAAAAGATAAGGCCATGAAAGAAAACTTCCCTAATTTGATAAAGGAAATAGACTTGCAAGTCCAGGAAGCACAGAGTCCCAAACAAGATGGATGCAAAGAGGCCCTCTCCAAGACACATCATAATTAAAATGCCAAAGTTTAGAGATAAAGAGAGAATCTTAAAAGCAGCGAGAGAAAAGAAGTTAGTTATATACAAAGGCTTTCCCATAAAACTATCAGGTGTTTTCTCAGAAGTAACTTTGCAGACTAGAAGGGGCTGGCAAGAATAATTCAAGTCATGAAAAGCAGAGACCTACAGCCAAGATCACTCCACCCTGCAAAGATGCCATTTAGAATCAAAGGGCAGATAAAGAGCTTCCCAGACAAGAAAAAACTAAAAGTGTTCATCACCACAAAACCATTATTATATGAAGTGTTAAATGGACTTATTTAATAAAGAGAAGATCAAAACTATGAACAATAAAATGGCAATAAATACGTATCTGTCAATAATCTAATCTAAAAAACAAACTAAGCAAACAAGAACAGAGACAGAATCATGGCTATAGAGAATGTTTTGATGGTTGCAGATGGGAGGGGGATGTGAGGGAATGGGTGAAGAGATGAGGGGATTAAGAAGTAAAATAGTTAGTTACAGAGTAGCCATGGAGATGCAAAGTACAATATAGGAAATGGAGTAGCCAAACAGTTTATATGCATGGCCCATGGACATGAACAATGGTGTGAGGATTACCTCAGGGTTTGGGGGTGCTGGGTAGAAGGTGGCAATGGCAGGAAAATCAAGGCAACTACAATAGCATAATCAATAAAATATAATTAGAAAGTTATAAATGTATTTATTCACTTAGTGTTCAATTTAATTAATTTATTCATAAGCCATTACCCCAATATGAAATCATTACTGCTTCATAATATGTTTTAATATCTTCTTTTTTCCAGAGTTAGCTTAGATGATAAACTTTAAATGGTCCCCATTATGAATAATTTCATCTTGTATATTTCAACCTGTGAAAATATTTTGGAATCTTAATTCTCAAATGAGCTGTTTGCTACTCTATCTTTTAATATAATCATTTTAATTGCCATGCCTATAGATATTAATGTAATATATATTTGTCAACAAAAAAGGCTAGAAATAGAGTCCTGTAGCAGTGTGGTAGAGCCTTACTATTTTAAATATGGTCTGTGAACGAACTATATGTGGAGCTTGTTATAAATTCTGACTGAATCTCAGGCACCAAGCCAGATTCATTAACTCAAAATCTTCCTTTTAACAAGATCCCCCAAGTGATGCACATCGAGAGCTTGAGAGCAGGGTATAACAGAGATTTCCCTCCAGGACAGTCATCCCCAATCCTCACTGCATATTACATGCACCTGGGGGAGTTTTTAAACAGTGCTGAGGATTGGACTGCACCCCTTGAGGCTGACTTAATTGGTCTAGGGTTGGGACCCTTTCCACTGATATATTCAAAAACACTTAATTGCAGCCAGAATTGAGAAACAGCGCTCTAGAATTACAGCTTACCATTGTTGGGTACTGTTCCTTAAAAACAGGAAAGATGCCTTTATCATCTATTTCATGGGGTGTCACTAGAAAGCAATCGTAACCCAAAAGTGTTATCTATTGCAAAATGCATTGCCAGAACTCCTTAGCTGTTGTACCTGCCTGGCTTGGCTTTTTCTCTCATCATCCCTTTGGTTTCCTAGATAAGTAACTCTCATTTCTGATAACCACCTGTTCACCTTTCTGTTCTAACACACAATAAAAGTTTCTAGTTTGTCTGCTTACTGTAATAAGGAGCCACAGATTGGTTCCTGCCTGTGTTTCTGTCTTATTCCTATTCATGAACCTGATATAGTTTGATTCCTACCTACTAGTTCCAGCTTTGGGTTAAGAGATTTTAATTCCTTGTAAATTAAAATTCCATACTCATAAATAGCTGTCACAATGCTCAGCTCATCTGCCTGTTCAGTCACAGTGATTAGTGAAGGCAGACTGTAGAATTCTCCACATATACCAACCCAGTAACCTTAGCAAAAGAGGAAAGGGAATTTATTTTTAATGACATTCTGAATGAACACATGTTGGTTTCTAACGATCACTATGTACTTCCATAAATGCTCAGAAGCCATTGTTTAACGATCTTATATAGAGCATGCTGCTGGATATCAGAGTCAAACTTTCTACCATGTAATTATTGGAATATAAACTATTAAAATTTCAGTAAGTCATCAGTTTTTAGTTTTCTAGAAACCCGCCCCTTATTTCTCAGAACCTCTCTTACACTATTTCTCAGCAATCACTAACAATGACTGCTTCATTGGGCAAATTCTTTCAGCATCTAAAGGTATAATTCTCAGAAGTCCTGGAGTGTTGAACTCTGCTGAAGTGAGCGAATAATCCTTATTTCTCCACCTTTAGGTTTGTTCATTTAACATACATGAATGAAGCGCTTGGATATATCAAACTTGGACACAGTTGGATAATCGAGGAGTTTACTCTCCACTGGAGGTGGTGGTGATATGTCTGTGCCCAACTAATTCACAGCTTTGCATGAATGAAACAGACTGGATGGGTAGATAAAATTCTGTGTGTGAAAGTACATAGCCTTAAAGTTCTAAATTTCTAATATGATATTAACGGATTTTGAGATTTTAAAGCTTGTCCCAGGGGGTGTGGATAATATTCAGTTTTATCTTGGAGGGGCTAGAGACTAGTTTCCAAGTAGTATTTTGATTTTTTCCAGCTTGAAAATATTTCTTTTTCCTTGGAAGATGGAAGCAATATAATAGCCCCACCATCCTTTTTTTAAAAGAAGATTTTATTTATTTATCTTTAGTGGGAAGGAAAGGAGAGAGGGAGAGAAATATCAATCTATGGTTGCCTCTCATGTGTCCCCTGCTGGAAACTGGCCCTGACTGGGACTCAAACAGCCATCCTTTGGTTTGCAGGCCAGCCCTCAATCCCCTGAGCTCTTTTTTTGAAGAGGCCCCACCCTCTTTTTTTTTTTTCAGCTACTAAAATCATAGCATTTCCTCAAGCAGTAGGCCTATTTCTTTTTTGAAGTATGTCTTCCCACACACTCCTAAAGAAGTCTGTAGAGAAAAAAATAAAGAAAAACTTGTATCAAAATAGAGATTTAAGATTGTAGGCAAACAGAGTGCTAAAGACAGATGGCTCAACACATTTATTGTAAGACACTTATATTTTATTATCTGCCTCAAAATTCATTTTTTCCAACTTCAAAACAGTGGTAGGGGAGACAATTAATAATGATGACTGCATGCCAAAGTTTACTTCGTGCCCAGTGCTTATTTTATTTGATCCTCACAACAACCCTTTGAGATAGGCACTCTCATTAATCCCTTTGCAGATCAGGAAATAGGCTCAGGCACAGGAAATAGACATAATGAACATACACATTGTTTATCTGTAGCTACTAAGTGCCAGACACACAAGAGGCAACCATACATTGATATTTCTCTCCCTCTCTCCTTCCCTTCCCTCTAAAGATAAATAAATAAAATCTTTTTTTTAAAAAAAGGATGGTGGGGCTACTATATTGCTTCCACCTTCCAAGCAAAAAGAAATATTTTCAAACTCAAGCCTGCCTGACTTCAGAGTGTGAGGAGGCACTGCACAAACTGCTCTCTTTTCCTCTTTTGTCCACTCTGCTACAAATTGGGTGAAGCTTGCCTTCCTGCCTTCCTTGAAATTGTCAGTGGGATAGTGAAAACTCGGGCTGGAAATGATGCTCTCCTTCTGGGACATCGTATAAAAACAAAAAAGGTGGGGGATGGTCCTTCTGTAGCCCTTCTGCTCTATTCTTTGGGAAGGTTCCTGAACTCAGTGGTGCCCCTATGGCGGCGGCCTGTTGGAATATATGCTTTCTTTTCTGCCTTTGGCACTCCTGCACAAACCTGAAACAGGAAGA
Source organism: Artibeus jamaicensis (assembly GCF_021234435.1). Classification (NCBI taxonomy): domain Eukaryota; kingdom Metazoa; phylum Chordata; class Mammalia; order Chiroptera; family Phyllostomidae; genus Artibeus; species Artibeus jamaicensis. The sequence goes on from NW_026521728.1 coordinate 12,112, forward strand.
GATAATGGACATCTATGCTCTCCCAAATACTTAATCTTATATTACATTTCAGATTTTGAACTCAACACCTGATGAGGATAGCCGTGTATCAGAATTGTGTACAGAGAATAATGGAGAAGGGAGAATAAGAATATGTTTTTCTCCAATAACTTAAGCATTCAGTATCCCATTTTTTCTAATAAAAAATTAAAGAAAACACACATATCTTTACTTGACTATAAAGTGAAGTAAATGTACAATAAATGAACTTACTACTTCAGTATTGGCTCAGCTACTGATTATGATCAACTTTAATAGAATGTTGAGATTACATTACTGTTTTCCTGTAGGTTACTGGTTTTTAACTGCTACAAGGAAAAAAAACAGTAAAGTAAATAGAATACACTCACAGCAATATGAAATTCAGACTATAATTTCTTTCAATACCAAAAAAGGTAACTAAGTACTTCTTAGCTGTTTAGAAGTTTTGTTGTCTGTAACCACATTTAGTATTTGAGGTCTATTTTATTTAAACACTGTTTGGAATCAACTGCATAAATTAAATACTCCAGATTATTTGAAAAGGTGAAATAGGACAATTTTTTAAAGTGAATACTTTATCTCTGTTTCCGTGGTATCTTTCTACATTTTCTGTTTTTCAAAGGAAGCGATTTTCAACCATTTTCAATTCATGGTACACATAAAATGATTACTAAACTTCTGTGGCACACCAAAAAATACATTTTTTGCCAATCTGAAAAAAAATTGGTATAACTTTTATTCACTCACACTGGCCAGCTATTGTCGTGTTGGCTACAGTCATTTTTTTGTTTGGCAATCCAAAGGAAAAGAGATCAACGTCCCTGATAATACTCAGGTTTAGCACATTCTCAAAATTCTTGCAGCACACGGGTTGAAAATTGCTGTTCTAGGGTGTCTGCTGCTCACCAAGCTGCCTACTATGTCCACCACAGATTCGCTAGCCGGCAATTGTCCTTTCTCTCCCTTTCTGCAGCGAGCTCCTATTTCCTACAAGTCTTAAACAGGTTGGTAAGTGATAAGTAATCCAAACTAACATATTATTGACTAACAGCTGCCATGGCATTTTGGGGAAGAGGTTGAGGATAGGCCCCTCCCTGTGGCCTTCAAATCTCCTGGGCAGCAGATTAGCTTATTTCCAAGAATGGTCTTTTTCTTTATCAAATTAATCGACAAGTACTAACAAGTACTGACATTTGAAAAGACCCTCTTGTTTAAATATAAAATAGTTATTTAGTAAGGGGGCTATTGCTTAGATTTAATTGTGTCTCTAAGGTAAAAATTTTTAATAATATATGTTATTGATTATGCCATTACAGTTGTCCCATTCCCCCTCCTTCATTTCCCCCCACCCTTCCCTCCACATTCCCCCCCTTTAGTTCATGTACTTGTGTCATAAGTTCTTTAGCTTCTACATTTCCCATACTATTCTTGCCCTCCCCCTATTTTCTACCTACTGTCTATGCTATTTATTCTCTGTACCTTTTCCCCCTCTGTCCTCCTCCCACTCCCCTGTTGTTAACCCTCCATGTGATCTCCATTTCTATGGCTCCGCTCCTGTTTTAGGTGTCTGCTTAGTTTGCTTTTGTTTTAGGTGTGGTTGTTAATAACTGTGAGTTTGCTGTCTTTTCGTTGTTCATATTTTTTATCTTCTTTTTCTTAGATAAGTCTCTTTAACATTTCATATAATAAGGGCTTGGTGATGATGAACTCCTTGAACTTGACCTTATCTGAGAAGAGCTTTATCTGTCCTTCCATTCTAAATGAAAGCTTTGCTAGATAGAACAATCTTGAGATGTAGGTCCTTGCATCCAAGGTGGAAATTTTTTAAAATATATTTTATTGATTGTGTTATTGCAATTGTCCCAATTTTTTCTCCCCTTTATTCCCCTTCACCTTTCGCCCTGGAAATTTTCTTTTTCTAATGTCCTGAGTTAAAGTGAGAATTAGGAGACTAACTCCAAAATTATGTATCAGAAACTTGTCTTTGGACTTCTGGTCAAGACAGTGGCATAACCAGACACGGCTCACCTCTTAGCAATCATATCAAAATTACAACTCAAATAGAATAACCATCACTCAGAACCACCAGAAATTGAGTTGAATGGAAGTCTGACAACTACAGAATTAGAGAAACCACATCCATCCAGACTGTTAGGAAGGGTGCAGCTGCAGAATGGGCTGGTCCCTCACCCAAGTTTGGTGGATAAAAATCCAGGACAGATATCTCAGGAATGAGGAGTCCCAGCCCCACACCAGATTCCCCAGCCCAGGGTTCCAGTGCCAGGAAGATAAGTCCCTACAGCTACTGGCTACAAAAACCAGTGGGAATTGAGTGGGTGGAACACACTGCTGGAGCCCCAAGTAGTGCCTCCTAAATAACCCACACACAGACTTGCTCAGACTCTTCCTCTGAGCACCAGCACCAGGGTAGCAACTTGAAAAGCACCAGTGGCATAAATGGAGGAAATGAAGTGTCTGACATCAAGGCAGGCAGAAGCCACTGTCCTTTTCTAAACCCTTTCCTCAAAGAGCCAACAAGCTAGTGCCATACCTGAGCCTCTGTCAACCTACCTAACCCTGTTTGACCCACCTTGGACATCCCCAGAGACTCAGCCCCACCCAATTTATGCACCCACCCAAGCTGCTTTTCTATCTGAATGGCTGGACTTGACTCATGCTTCACAACTTCCTAAGTCCTCTCAAACAAGCAAGAGCTGGCCTCAGTGAGAGCCCCAGGCCTGGCACTAGCAGCAGCCAGCCCAGACTCACAGCTTGGCGTCACCCAAGAATCTGCAAGCCAAACTCAAGTAGCAACTATCTCAGATTGCTTTATAGCCCAAGCAGGGTGGCTCCAGGGAAAACACAGGAGGGGGCTGACCTTGGCCTGCACCACTCAGGAAACCAAAGGGCCAATGCACCCAGTGGACAGCTGCAAACCACACTGGAGCACCACCACGCTGCCCCTGCTCAGCTGATCATCCACAGAGGGTGGATGGTGGTAGTCAGTGGTCACAGCTCACTGGCCTGAGTAAATCCCTCCCATTGATCTGCCTACAACAATCAAGACTCAACTACAAGAGGAGGGTAAACTCAGCCCACACAAAGGGTGCACCTCAAATACCCAGCTTGGGTGGTAGGGGAGGCTGCGCCACTAACCCTACAGGACACCTACTACATTAGGCAACACTACCAAGACACAGAGTTAAAGCAGCTCTACCTAATACATAGAAACAAACACAGGGAGGCTGCCAATATGAGGAGACAAAAACATGCCTCAAGTGAAAGAGTGTGTCAAAACCCCCTGAAAAAGAGCTAAATGAAATAGAGATAAGCAATCTATCAGATGTAGAGCTCAAAACGCATTATAAGGATGCTCAAGGAACCTTGTAAGGACCTCAACAGTATAAAAAAAAATTATGTCAGACCCTGGCTGGTGTAGTTCAGTGGACTGAGCACAGGCTGTAAACCAAAGGGTCACCAGTTTGATTCCCAGTCAGGGCACATGCCTGGGCTGCAGGCCAGGTCCCCAGTGGGGCCACGTGAAAGGCAACCACACATTGATGTTTCTCTTTCTCCATTCTTCCCTTCCTTCCCCCCTCTCTCAAAATAAATAAATAAAATATAGTTTTTAAATTCAGTCAGAAATGAAGCATATGCTAATTGAAATAAAGAACAACAGGGAAATAACAGTAGAGTGGATGAAGCTGAGATTCAAATCAATAATTTGGAACATAAAGAAGCAAAAAACAACCAACATAACACAAGAAGAAAAAGAATCCAAAAAAGTGAGGATAGCGTAAGCAGCCTCTGGAACAACTTCAAACGTTCCAACATTCACATCATAGGGGTGCCAGAAGGAGAAGGGAAAGAACAAGAAATTGGAAATCTATTTGAAAACATAATGAAAGAAAACTTCCATAATTCAGTGAAGGAAATAGACTTTCAAGTCCAGGAAGCCCAAAAAGTCCCAAACAAGATGGATGCAAAGAGGCCCGCTCCAAGACACATCATAATTAAAATGCCAAGGTTTAAAGATAAAGAGAGAATCTTAAAAGCAGCAAGAGAAAAGCAGGTTACTTACCTACAGGGGAATTCCTATAAGATTTCTCAAAAGAATCGTCACAGGCTAGAAGGGATTGGCAAGAATAATTCAAAATAATGAAAAGCAGGGACCTACAGCCAAATTTCTCTACCCAGCAAAGCAAAGCTATTATTCAGAATCAAAGAGCAGATCAAGAGCTTCCCAGACAAGAAAAAACTAAAAGTGTTCATCACCACAAAACCATTATTATATGAAGTGTTAAAGGGACTTATTTAAGAAAAAGAGGATCAAAACTATGAATAATAAAATGGCAATAAATACATACCTGTCAGCAATTGAATCTAAAAAACAAACTAAGCAAACAAGAACAGAGACAGAATGATGATATGGAGAGTGTTCTGATGGTTGCAGATGGGATGGTTGTATGAGGGGATGGGTGAAGCAGTGAGAGTATTAAGAAGTACAAAAAAGTAGTCACAGAATAACCACGAAGATGTGAAGTACAGTATAGGACATGGAGAGGCCAAAGGACTTATATGCTTTACCTATGGACACGAACAATGGTGGGGTATTGCCTGAGGAAGTGGGGTAGTGCTGGGTGGAGGAGGGTAGAGAGGGAATCATTAGCAAAACTATAATAGCATAATCAATAAAATATAATTTAAATAAGCACCATCTTTTTCCTATGCATTTTTGCTATGCATTCTTAAGTTTATTGTTTATAAAATGTGGTAATATTTCATAGGAACATCATGGAAATTAATGATTATTCATTATATTATAAATATAAATGTAGACTAACTAAATAATAGATATGATATTTAAAATCATAACCTGGTTTTCCACAACACTATCATTTATAAAATTACACAAAAATAAATATAGCATTACCAATTTATAATTTAAAAAGTATGTCAAATATTCATTCATATAAATATTCAATCAGGGTGGATAAAACTCTAAAAGTGTTAAAGACTCAAAATGAATTTGCTGTAAATTTAATTTATGTGTGTGTGAACACAAATTAAATTTCTCCTAATTAGCAAGTCAGAATAAAATAAGAAAACCGGCACTTTACATCAGTGCTAATTATAGGTTCTAAAGCAATACTGCTGATTGACATAAACTGAGTTATAATTTTCAGTTTCATGCACAATATATAACCCAAGTACTGTTTCATTTGCAGATCTCATAGGTTCTATTTTTAAACTACAGTACCTAATTTGAGTTTCCTCCCAAGTGTTTAGAATTGGGGAAAAATTGGCAAAGCCGTGAAAGCAAAATCATTTTTCAGCAATTACATTGAAAAGTCCTTATATATGTTTACCATCATCCAGATAGTCTAATTTTAACTACTTTTGTGGGCAGTTTGCATCATATGTATTTCTTTTGATTAGACAAAAATTTTGGATTTTCACATAAGCATGATTGACTATTGTACCTCATTTTAATAAACATGATATTTACTCATCTCTTGCTTGTATGAATGGTGAATCATACGTTTTTGACTAATCAGCATCCATAGATTTAAATGTGCAGGCAGTGGTGTTGCTTTTTCGTTATTGCATGAATTGTAAAAATTAAGTTGAACCTATGTTCTTAGAATTTAATAAATCAGAGCTAAAACTCAGAGGTAATTTGTGAACTTTGCTTATTCTTTCTGATCTATTTTAAGTAGATTTTTCTGTTTACCTGTGAATTCTTCAGACTTTTGCTGTATAATCATCATTCAGTTATTTGACTTGGATTTATTGGTGATCTTTTACAGACTTAGCACCTGGCTAAATGATATTTGAGTATAATGATCCTATTTTCTAAACCAAAGAAGCAGGACACATGCTCTGACCAATATATCTTTGGTGACAGTGTTTCTGACTCATAGAAATGAGGACTATCCTGGAGAATGTAAACACAGTGTTGCCAAATACAAGTTACTTGAAAAATAAAGACATCATATAAAACAATAATCAAAAGTGATTTATTGAATACCTGCTATGTGTCAGGCAATTTATATATGAAATACCTAATTTTTACAGCAACCCCATAAGACAGGTGCTGTTGTTTCCATTTTATACTTAACAGAGGCTGAGGTTTAGGGACGGGAGCGAGGTGGTGGTTATATAACTTGTCAAAGACCAAATCTCTGGTCTGTGCCAGAGCTGGGTCTCAGACTCAGAGCTGATCTAACATCAAAGCCTGTGATGTCCTGGTATCTCTTAGCACACAGGTGTTTGTAGTTACGAAAGGGGGGAGGGAATCCAGGAGTCAAACAGGTCAGGGTGGACTATTGGCTATATTGTCTCCACCACATAGTAGTTGTATGACTTTGAGCAAGTCAACTTAATTATAATTTTTTTCAAGAGTAAAATGGGTTTAATAATACCTACCTCAGGGTATGACAAGGATTGAATTTGTGATAATGAATGTCTAACACTTAACACAGTGCCTGTATATAGTAAGCATTCGATAAATCCCACCTGTAATCTTTATATTTTATAGTAAGAGTTCAAAAATGACATTAATATGTACTAGTAAAAATGATGTTGCTGGTGAAAACACTTACTACATAAATCCTCCAAGCTCATGTAATTCTGTATTATCAGATTTACTAATTTATTAATTTCTGAACAGTATTTCATTTTTATGATCCTGCTCTTTAAATTCCCTCTTTCAAATATTTATTTATTATTTTAGTGTCTATGGTAAGTCTAGATGCAGCATGAATAGAACAGAATTAACAAATATTCATTGAACATCTATATGCCAGGGACTGTTTTAGGAGCTGCGTACTAATAGTGAGCAGAAACAGTCTGTGCCCCCATGGAATATATAAGTTAGTGGGAAAAGCAGAGAAATCAAGTAATTAGACAAATACATGAAAAGCGGTACTCATGGTCAGGACTGAAAGAGATACACATGGTGCCGTGAGAGATTATAACAAATAGAGATTTAATTTAGTAAAAAAGTCACATTAGGTTTCCCAAAGGAAGCGACAGATGAGCTCTGCAGGATGAGTGCAAGTCACTTGCCAAACACAGTGAGTGGGGAGAATATTCCTGACATACAAAACACCAGGGAAGATCGGGAGCACTAGGGGTTGAAAGAAGGTGAGTGTGGCTGGAGAAGAAAGCCAAAGCAGTGTGTTGTAACAAGAACCTGAAGAATAGAGGAGGAACCGTAATGTCCTGGGTTTTGAAGGCCGTGCCAAGGACATTAGGCTTTAAAACAATGATTTTAAAGTTGACAGTGACATAATTATATTTTATTAAAAAGAAAAACCACTGGCTCTCACTGGTGTGGCTCAGTGGTTCGGGCGTCATCCCACAGACCAAAAGGCCGCCAGTTCAATTCCCAGTCAGGGTGCATGCCTGCATGGCAGCCAGGTCCCCTGCTGAGGGCACACAAGAGGCAACTGATGTTTCTATGATCAATTAACATTTGACAAAGAGGGCACACGCATACAATGGAGTAAAAATAGTCTCTTCAATAAATGGTGTTGGGAGAACTAGAACGATTACATGCAAAAAACAAATAAAACTAGACCACCAAATGTCACCATGCACAAGAATAAACTCAAAATGGATGAAAGACTTAACTATAAATGATACCATAAAAGGCCTAGTGTAAAACATAGGCAGTACAATTTCAGACATCCCACATAGCAATATTTTTTGCCAATATATCTTCTAGGCTAATGGAAATAAAGAAAAAAATTGAAATTGGGATTACATTAAATTAAAAGGCTTCTTCATGGCTAAAAAAAACTGTCATCAAAGTGGAAAGGGGACCTACTGTATGGGAGGACATGTCTGCCAATGATACATCAGATAAGGGTTTAATTTCCAAAATATATAAATAACTTATATGACTCAACACCAGAAAGAAAAGCAATCCAATTAAGAAGTAGGCAAAGGGCCTGAATAGACACTTCTCTAAGGAGTGTCTACATACACTCTATCTCTGTCTACATACACAGAGACGTATGAAAAGATGCTCAACATTACCAGCCATCAGAGAGATGCAAACTAAAACCACAATGAAATCTCACTTCATACCTGTCAGTATGGTGATCGTAATAAATCAACAAACAACAAATGCTGGTGAGGTTGTGGAGAAAGGGAACCCTAGTGCACTGTTGGTGGGAATGCAGACTGGTGCAGCCACTTTGGAAAACAGTACGGTGTTTCTCAAAAATTTAAAAATGGAATTGGCTTTTGACATCACAATTCTACTGCTGGGATTAAACCCAAAGAATCTCAGATCACCAGTTCAAAGAACCTATGCACCCCAATATTCATAGCAGCATTATTTACAATAGCCAAGTGCTAGAAATGGCTTAAATGCCCATCCTTAGATGTGTGGTTCAAAAAACTGTGATACATTTACACAATGGCATACTACACAGCAGAAAGAAAGATAAAACTCCTACCTTTTGCAACAGCACAGATGGAACTGGAGACTATTATACTAAGTAAAATAAGTCAGTCGGTGCAAGACAAAAAACATATGGTTTCACTTATAAGGTGACTCTAGTGAACAAAATAAACTAATAGGCAAAACAAAACTGGAGACATGGAAACATGGAACAGACTGACAGCAGCCAGAGGGGAGGGGACAGGGGGATAATTGTGGACAGAAGGAGAAGCAACTAGTCAAAGATCATGTATGAATGACCCATGGACATGGACAAGGGTGTGGGGTTCGACTGTGGGAGTGGCGGGGGAGCTGGGCAGGGTAGGGCAAAAGGGGAAAAATTGGGACAACTGTAATAGAATAACAATTTAAAAGGTAGAAACAATTTTAACAGGAAAAAGGAGGCAACCGATTAATGTTTCTAGGGATGTTTCTCTCCCTCTTTCTCCCTCCTTTACCCTCTCTGCAAAAATAAATAAATAAAATCTTTGATTAAAAACCACTGTATCATGGAGAGCTGCTGGAGAGAAGAGTAAATACAAACAGATTAAGAAGCTATGGTACTATTTAATGTAAGAGATGGTTGGTTTGGATTTGAATGGCAGTAGTGATGATGGTAGAAAAATTAAACTCGTTTACGTGATGTCTAAAAGGAAAAAAGGGGACTTTTATGGAGTGGAATGGGAATTAAGAGAGAATGGAGTGGTTTACCATGAAATGCATTCATGTCTTAGAGATGAAGTGATCTGCAGGCTCATTTTATTAACAACACCCACAACAATAAAATAAAACAAAACCCTCTTAAAACATAGCTGAAGATTAAGTTCTATTAAGAAAGATGACATATCTTAGCTAAAAAATAATTGACTATAAAAAGCATTAGTAAAAAATTTGAAATTATTTCTAATTTTGGAGGTAGCCCTGATATGACACATTTGCATAACTTCTTCAAAATTTGAAATGGTATTTTAGACGCATTTTTAAATGTGTGTATGCAAATTGTGGTTGCACTGCTGATAACAATGCATCGCTTCTGAATGTCTTTCATCCCAGCATAAGCTTTTATAGATAATAAAATTTACACTTCTGTAAATAAGTAATTAACCTCTGTAATCCACCCACTTGATATATGGATCAGTTCCTAGTTAATTTGCTGTCTTACACATTTAAAATGAAATTTAAAAATTTAAATAACAATGGCACAAGCCATAGGAAGATTTAAAATAATCATGAAAACTCCTAAATTTAAAATAGAGCTCTTTTAGAAATATGCGAAACTTTATGCTTGAACTAGTTTAGAGTGGAACTAAAATATTAAAAATTAATTCTTTTCCACCCCCAAAATATTTTTGAGGCCCAATGTGCATCAGATATATGCTAGAGGTGGTTATACAAATGATATAAAAGATATAGCAGGGTGAGCACTTGTCCCTGAGGAACTAGCTGTCTAATGAAAGAAACCATCAATGAAGCAAATAATTGTAATACAAAGTAACAAGTGCTATAAGGCAATGTCTATGAAAAGTGCTGTTTTACTAATAGGCTGTTTACAATAACCAAGGCTGTTTCCAGCACTTGGTTATTATGAATAGTGCTGCTATGAACATTGAGATGCATAGGTTCTTTTGAATTGGTATTTCAGGATTCTTATTGGATAGTCCCAGCAGTGGAATTGCTGGGTCAAAAGGCAGTTCCATTTTTAGTTTTTTGAGGAAACTCCATACAGTTTTCCACAGTGGCTGTACCAGTCTGCATTCCCACCAACAGCACAGTAGGATTCCTTTTCCTCCACAACCTTGCCAGCATTTGTTGTTTGCTGATTTGTTTATGATGGTCATCTGACCAATGTGAAGTAGTATCTCATTGTGATTTTAATTTGAATCTCTCTGATGGCTAGTGATGCTAAGCAACCTTTCATATGTCTCTAAGCCCTCTGTATGTCCTCCTTGTCGAGAAGTGTTTGTTCAGGTCCCTTGCCTACTTTTTAGTTGGATTGTTTTTCTTCCTGGTGTGGATTTGTGTGAGTTCTTGATATACTTTGGAGATCAAATCTTCGTCCAGGGTATCATTGGCAAATATATTTTCCTATACGGTTGATTCCATTTTCATTTTGCTGATACTTTCTTTACATGTGGAGAAGCTTCTTAATTTGATGTAGTCCTATTCTTTCCTTTATATCTGGTGCTCTAGGGGACATATCATGAAATATATTGCTGTGTGGAGTATCTGAAATTTTCTGGCCTATGCACTCCTCCTGGCCTTTTATGGTGTCACAACTTATATTTAAGACTTCTATCCATTTTGAGTTTATTTTTGTGTATGGTGTAAGTTAGTGGTTGTGTTTTATTTTCTTACATGTAGCTATCCAGGTCTCCCACCACCATTTGTTGAAGAGGCTATTTTTACTCCATTTGATGCTCCTGTCCCCTTTGTCAAATATTAATTGACCATAGAGACATAGATTTATTTCCGGGCTCTCTATTCTGTTCCATTGATCTGTGTGTCTGTTCTTATGCCAGTACCAGACTGTTTTGTTCACAGTGGTCTTGTGGTATAGTTTAATATCAGGTATTGTGATGCCTCCTACTTTGTTCTTCTTTCTCAAAATTGCTCAGGATACTCAGGGTCATTTATAGTTCTATATAAAGCTGTGAAATGTTTGTTCTTTATCTGTGAAATATGTCATTGGTGTTTTAATAGGGATTGCATTGAATCTATAAATTGCTTTGGGAAGTATGGACATTTTGATGATGTTAATTCTTCCAATTTATGAACATAATAGATGCTTCAATTTATTTGTGTCTTCCTTAATTCCTTTTTTTAGCATTCTGTAGTTTTCTGAGTACAGGTCTTTTATCTCTTTGGTCAGGTATATTCCTAGATACTTTGTTTTTCTTGTTGCTATAGCAAATGGAATTTTTTTCCTGACTTCTGTCTCTGATATTTCATTGTTGGTGTACAAAAATGCCTTCGATTTATGAATATTGACTTTGTATCCCTCTGCTTTGCCAAATTCACTTACTAGGTTGAGTAGTTTTTTTGGTGGAATCTATAGGGTTTTCTATGTACACTATCATGTCTTCTGCAAACAATAATGACAGTTGTACTTCTTCCTTTCCATTGTGCTGATGCCTTTTATTTCTTTTTCTTGTCTGATCACTGTGTCTAGGACTTCCAATACTACGTTGAATAGAAGTGGTGAAAGCAAACACCCTTGTTTTGTTCCTGACCTTAGTGGGAAAGCTTTTCATTTTTCCCATTGAGTAAGATGTTCGCCATAGGTTTATTATTATATATGGCCTTTATTATATTGAGATATACTCCCTTTACTCCCACTTTGCTGAGTGTTTTTATTATAAATGGGTGCTGTACCTTATCAAATGTTTTTCCTGCATCTACTGATATGAGCATTTGATTTTTGTTTTTCCTTTTGTTTATGAGATGTATTATGTTTATCGATTTGTGAATATTGTACCGTCCTTGCATCCATGGAATCAGTCTCACTTGACATGGTGTATAATCTTTTTATACATTTAAGGTTATTATTGATAGGTACTTTTTCATTGCCATTTTCCCTCTTTGTACCTGTGTTCCTCTTTCTCACTCTTTTTCTTCTTCTCAAAGCAGTTTCTTGCTTTGCTGGTTTGTATAGTATATCTTGCAATGCTGGTTTGGTAGAGGTGTATTCTTTTAGCTTTCTTTTGTCTGGGAAACTCCTTATTTCACCTTCAATTTGAAATGAGAGCCTTGCTGGGTAGAATAGTCTTGGTTGCAGGCCTTTGCTCTTCGTTACTTGGAATATTTCTTGCCACTCCCTTCTGGTTTGCAGTGTTTCTGTTAAGAAGTCAGCTGCTAGCCTTATTGGAGCTCCCTTATATGTTATTTCCTGTTTCTCCCTTGCTGCCTTTAAGATTCTTTGTCTTTGAATCTTACCATTTTAATTATAATGTGTCTTGGAGAGGGCCTTTTTGGGTTCACCTTGATTGGAACCCTCTCTGCTTCCTGGACTTGTGTGACTTTTTCTGTCATCAAATTAGGTTAGTTTTCCATCATTACTTTTTCAAACAGGTTTTCTATGCCTTGCTCCTCTTCTTCTCCTTCTGGTATCCCCATTATATGGATATTATTATATTTCATGTTGTCCTTCAATCTCCTTAATTCCTTTGTTCTTTTTGAGCCATTTTTCCTTTTCTTTCTCTTTCTGGATTTTTTTTTTACCTTGTCCTTCAGCTCACTGATTCGATCCCCTGCTTCATCTAGCCTGATTTTGATTTCTTCTACTTTGTTCTTCAGTTCAGAATGTTTATTCTTCATTTCCTCCTGGTTCTTGTTGATAGTTTCTATGTCCTTTTTCATGCTGATGTAATTTTCAGTAAGTTCCTTGTAGCTTCCATGTAGTTGCTTGTAATTCTCTCTGACTTCATTGAGCTTTCTTATAAGCATTGTTTTGAACTCAATATATGATAGTTTACTTGCTAAATTTCACTTAGCACTCTTTCTGGGGATCCCTCTTTTCCTTTTGTTTGGGGGTTGTTTCTTTGTCTTCCCATTTTGGGGGAGACTCTTCTTGTTTGCTCCTGCTTCTTAAATTGATCTGTTTTGACTCCCTGTCTTTATGGCATAGACTTCTATGGTAGGAGACCTGTGGGATTCCGTGGTGCAGTCTCCTTGATCTCCTGAACTTGATGCTTGTGGGGTGCCCTTCATGCCATTTATTTTGGCTCTCTGGATATAATTGGGTTTTGATTGTTGTTGGGTCATTCTTTGGTGGGTCCTTCCCTCTAACTACTTGACTGTGAGTCAATCTACCCAGCACATCTTGTATATTGCTGTGCAGGTGCTTCCAGAACAAAACCACTAAACCCAGGAAACAAACTCCCACCCACAAAAAATAACTCCCACCTCCAATCCCACTATCAACAGCAAATGAACCAGTAATAAGGGTGTAAAAAGATTAAAAGACTATCATAAGAGAGTGAATATGAGACGATGTACTGAAGGAAATTATTTTGAGAAGGTAGAGGGAGGAGCAACAATAAGAGCAGGAATTTAAGCAATGCAAAAGCAGAAAGTAAAATTTACTTCATAAATAAAAAAGGGAATGAAGAAGGTGGAATGGAGTAAGAGAAGGGAAGCATATAGTATTAGGTTTAAACAGAAATTAAAAGAAAAGAAAGTGTGAGAGAGAAATAAAAAGGATGAAAGTAAGTAAATAAAAAATAGGAACCCAATTGGAGAGAAAGATACACTATAGCACTTTAAACCACAAATAAGCTAAAATTAGTATAGGTAGTATGGGAATAAGGGGGGGGGAAGAAAGAAAGAAAAGCTTAAGAGATGTCTAGAAGAAAGGGAAGTGGCTTTGAGATGATGAAGAAAAAATACTAAGAGTGAGGAATGAAAACCAGGCTAAGATGGGGAAAGTTAAAATTTGAGATTTAAAAAAAAAAAAAAGAAGAAGAAAGGCAGGGTGAAAGAGAAAAAAGAAAAAACGGGCCAAGACAGGACAAAATTAAACTTCAAAACAGAGAGAGAGAGTAGGAGAGGGGAACAGTAAAATTTGAGATTTGAAATACAAAATAGTGAAGATGTAGAAATAAAATTGAAAAAATGCAACAACAACAACCCTATCCACAACCAATGAACAAAGATTGCTATTGGAGAGAGAGTACAGGTATTTTAAGAGCAGGAAAAAAGGATGTGAAATGACCACTGACAAGAAAATTGCTTTTGAGAGGCTAGATGAGGGAGAAATATAAGAGTGCAGAATTTAAACAAGTTGTAGCAAGAGAGAAAACAAAATTTAAAATGAAAATAAGAGGAAAGAAGAAGGTAAAATGGGGTAAGAGAAGGTCAGGAAAAAATATGTGAATTGAAATAAACTATAGTATAAAATCTAGTGACTTAATATGCACAAACCTGAAGGACAGGAAATGAATGTTAAAAAGCTATGCAGGAAAGAAAATATTGCAAATCATGGATAAGACCATAGTGGATTTTGTCTTGGTAGCATCTAGTATTTACTACTGTTTTTTTCTTTTTGGATCTGCCTCTGGTAATGTCAGATGGTGACACGGTCTGACCTTTGACAGCCTGTTCCAAGACTACCAGGAATCTACTGTCTGTGGCTGACTCCTTCAATCGTTAATCTAGTCACTTTGCACTCAGCAGTCAGGTTTAAACGCCACAGGGTGGGGCAGAATCTCTCCCGGGCTTGGGGCTATTGTTTCCCCTCAGGCTGCTGCTGCTTGGAGGGGAGTGGTCTGCTGAGCAAGATGGCTGCTGCACTATGGGAGACGACTCAGCACTGGTATCCCAGCAGCTACTCTCTCTGTTCTCTCTCCGTTCTCTCTCCAAAGCCTCCATCCCCAGTCTCTCCTCAGGCGTCTCTAGCCCACACTGCCCTTGCCTTTGCTGGAGCTCAGAGTAAGTGGCTGACAATGAAAATTTATACACTGGCCCTTTAAATGTCTCTTTTTGTCTCCAGCCATTCATCTCTGGCAGAGAGAAACCCTGCCACTTTTCACCCCTAGATGTTATTGGTGTATTTTGGGGGCTCCAGTGCTCTAAGGCAAGGGATGCCAGCTTAGGGTTTAGACCCCACACTTCTCAAGGGGATCCAACCAGCTGCTTAATTATCCCTTCAGAGCTTCGGCTGCCTCCTGTGGACACCCAGCCAGCCCTCTTGTGTCTCCACCACACTCCCTACCAGTCACGTTGTGCTGAAGCTGATTCTTCTGTCTGTTTGTGTTTATAAGGCTTCTCTCTTTCTATTGTTGAGTTGTTTGCTCTAGATGATTCCTCCACAATCTAGTTGTAATTCCAGATTGGTCCTAGCAGGAGGTTAGTGTAACTTCCACTCACTCCTCTGCCATCTTGGATCTGAGAATTCTTTATATATTAAATTTACATAATTCCTTTGGTGGTGGATATTAGTTTGTGAATATTTTCTCCCAATCCATAGCTTGTCTTTTCATCCCCTTAACAGGGTCTTGGATGTTATGGATCATGATTTCTGGTGACCAGACAAGAACTCTCTGCCTACCCCTAGTTCCCAAAGATTTTTTTTCTTCTAAAAATTTACAGTTTTTTAAAAAGATTTTATTTATTTATTTTTAGAAGGGAAGGAGAGAGGGAGAGAAATATCAATGTATGGTTGCCTCTCATGTGTCTGCTGCTGGGAACTGGCCTGCAACCCAGGCATGTGTCCTGACTGGGAATCGAACAGTGATTGTCTGGTTCACAGGCCCGCACTCAATCCACTGAGCTACACCAGCCAGGGCCAAAAATTTACAGTTTTTAATATTTTCTTTAGGCCTGTGATCCATTTGGAGTTAATTTTGTATTAGGTTTCAGGTTTATTTATTTGTTTTGCCTATAGCTATGTAATTACTCTAGTACCATTTATTGAAAAGTCTACCCTTTCTCCATTATTTGCTTCTTCACCCTTGTCAATGATCATTTGTACATACCATTTGGAAGTATATGTGGCTCTATTCCATTTATCTATGTATCTACCTCTCTTTAATCTTTTTTATTTTTATAAATTTACACTATGTTTTTGTTTCTGGTAATCTAAGGTTCACTTCATTACTTTTTTTCAAAAATGTTCTTGCTGGCTTGGCTCAGTTTTACCCAGGTCAATTCCCATCAGGTCACATACGGAGTACAACCAATCAATATTTCTCTCATATCGATTTCTCTCTATTTCTCTCCCTCCCTCCAAATTCTCTCTCTAAAATAAATAAACATATTCTCAGGTGAGGATTAAAAACATGTTCTTGCTCAGGTGAGCCGGTATAGCCTAGTGGTAAAGACAAGTGGCTCCACCACACCAGTACATATGTGACCTTGAGCAAACACACTAAAGTCATTAAGTTTGTATTTTCTCATGTGAAACTGAAGTTGTGAGGACTAAATTATTTGAAGTGCCATAATATTCGACCTAGAGTAAATGTATTTATCCAGTTGTCTAATATTGTAATAAATGACCCCAAAATTTCTTACTTGTAAGAAATAAACTACTTCGAACTACTTCCTGATCATGTGGGTGTTCCTGAATGGGCAGCTCCCTGGAGTATTTCTCTTCAAAACCATGGTTCAGGGACCTAGGGTCCTTCCATCTGGTGGTTCTGCCATCTCTAGGTCTTTGGAATATTTTCGTTTAGTTGATGGGAAAAGAGAAGGGGAAGTAGAAAAATGCCTGAGAGCTTCCCCCCCTCCCCGCTTTACAAGTGGCACTTTCTCCCTTATTACATTGGCCAGAATTCAGTCACATGGGCCCATCTAACTACAAGAAAGGCTGGGAAATGTGTTTTGTGTACCCAGAAGGAAAAGAAAGCATGTGCAAACATACATAGCAGCTGTCTCTGCCTGGGCAAATGCTCGATAGTGTGAGGGCCTAGAAAGGGGAGAAGTATTTCTAAAGAACAGGCAAGTGAAATGAGAAAGGAATGATGAGAACAGCAGACATACAAAGATGTAGGGGCAGTGTTTGAAGTAGGAGAGATATCCAGTGCCAAGGCCTTAGTCTGGGCTCTTTTTGAATGGGATCTTCCTTCCCCTGTATTTTCCAAAGGGTTACTCCTACTGTAACCAGAAAGTTATCTTGTAACTGGACATCTTTCTGAGCCTCTCTTGTTAGTAGTAATAGTTCTTTTTAGTTGACTCTTACTTTTCCAGTTAGACCATCTACACGTCTACATATAATTAGAGAATTATAAATTTCTGTAATATTTTAATATCATGCTACATATTTCTTTTTCCTGTTTTACTAGCTAGCTTCCTGAACAGATATGAATAATGGTAATAATAGTGAGAATTTTAAAAAATTTATTGATTGATTTTTGAGAGAGAGAAAGAAACATCTATTTGTTTTTCCACTTATTGATGCTTCTTGTATGTGCCCTGACCTGAGATGGAACCTGCAACCTTAGCATATTGGGACAATGCTTTAACTAACTGATCTTCCTAGCCAGGGCAGGATTTTTTTTTATTGTTTCTAGTTTAGGTGGAAATGTAATTAAAGTTAAAAAAATATTTTTAATCCTCATAGGAGGAGATGTTTATTTATTGTATTTTTTATTTTGTTTAAGATTTTATTTACTAGAGAGAGGGGACGGGAAGGAGAAAGAGGGAGAGAAACATCAATGTGTGGTTGCCTCTCATGTGTCCCTACTGGGGACCTGACCCACAACCCAGACATGTGCCCTAGACTGGGAATCCAACTGGTGATCCTTTGGTTCACATGCCTGTACTCAATCCACTGAGCTGTACATGCTAGATCAGGAAATGTTTATTGATCTTAGAGAGAGAGAGAGAAGAAGGGAGAGAGAGAGAGAGAAAGAAAGAAAGAGAGATAAACCTCAACATGACAGAAAAACATCTATTAGTTTTTCCCATATGCACCCCAACTGGGGATGGAACCCACAACCCAGGTATGTGCTCTGATTGAGAATCAAACCCATGACCTTTTGGTGTATAGAACGATGCTCTGACCAACTGAGCCACCCCACCAGGGCTATAATTAAAGTTTTTATGTCTGTTAGAAATTTGCTATTTATACTTTATGTGTCTTTATTTTCACTTTTTATTTTTTACAAACCAAAATTAGAGTGAATTTTATCAAATTCTCTTTCGTTCCCTCTTGAAGCAATCTTGGAGTTTACTCTTGATTCATTAATTTATTGAAATTTATTCATAGATCTAACATTGGACCATCTCTACAGTCTCAAAATAAACCCTCATTGGTGAGGGTGTGTTATTCTATAAATATATTACTGGATTTGACACTAACACTATTTTGGGATTTTTTTTTGCATCGGTTTTCACAAACGATATTACTCTGTGGTTTTCTTTTTCTGTGTGTACCACGTGCCATAGATTTTGTTCTCAGGTTATACTAACTTTGTAAAATGAATAATAAAACTTCCATAGCATCCTGTTTTCTAGAATAGACTAGATATTATTGATTATAATGCATGAATGCCTTAAAGTTTTGATAGAATGTACATAGAAACATTTATAAGCCTAGAATCTACCTAGGCTCTGCATAGGTAGTGCATGCTCTATAGATGAGGAAACTGTTTCCCAAGGTTTTATGTGCCAGAGGGAAATTAAAAAACCCAGTCTTAACAAAGGCATTTGCCTTGGACAATAGCATATTGTTTTTCTAGCATGATTAATTACCCTTAACTAGTGTAGTGATGTCTGGCAAGTGAGGGATTAATTCTTCTCTTATTTGAAGGAACAAAATTTACCAAAACCTACAATAGTCTGACAGGAGGGGAAATGAAACTCTTCTATGTTTGTGAATTTCCCATACATGATCACCCAGTGGTTGGCTGTCCCTCCTTTCCCAGCCCCCACTACAGATTTACTTTTAGTCTGTGGGACCAGTCAGGCTTACAGTCTCTCAGAAGTATTTTCTGGTTATGAGACCAGTGGTCTGCTGCTACCAAAGCCACTAGAACCTGATTGGAGTCCAGGCTTTGAGCTATTGTCTTCTCTCTCCTGAGGCTTTGGAGGGAATGTGATAGAACAGGGCTTATATGGCCTCCCTCTTCTCATAGACACCACAGAATTTACACATTAAACTTTTGAAACATAGATAAATTTCTCTAAAGCCAATTGATAAAATAACACTTTCCCTATATTTGCTGGTCTGAAGCTCAGTCCATAGAAACAATGACTCCATGTTGTTAGGCAGAGCAACTGTTGATCTTTTCTTGCTTTGTTTAAGAAGCCCAATGGCAAATTAAAGAGCCACAATGGCTGCCCTTTGTCCTTGTTCTACCTAACAAAATTTATTCTATTTATTTGAAACCATTTAATATGAAAAATTTTTAAATGTAAAAAGGATATCATCAGTGAAAAATCTAAATGTCAAATAACATATAAAAACATATTCAAATTTAAGCTACAGTGAGATATCACTATGTAACTACCAGAATGGCTAAAAAAAAAAAAGACATTATCAAGTATTAGTGAGAATATGCAGGTCACTGGAATTTATATAATGCTATTGGTGGGAGTGTCAATTTATATAACCACTTTGGAAGACTATTCATATCTCTTAATGCTAAAAATATGCATATTCTATGACCCAACAATTCCACTCCTACTTACACACTCACATGTCCAACAGACATGGACAAGGTTATTCATAGATAAAACTGTAAACAACCTGACATTCATCAACAGAGGAATGGATAAATTATGGTGAATGCACACAATAGAATACCACATACCATATAGCTATGTGTAAGAACATGGATGAATCTCCTCCATGAATAAATATTGGAGTTCAGGCTATCTTCTCTTTCTTTACCTGGATAGTGTTTTTCTTTTAAAGATTTTATCTATTTATTTTTAGATAGAGGAGAAAGGAGGAAGAAAGAGTGGGAGAGAAACATCCATGTGCAGTTGCCTCTCACGTTTCCCCTACTGGGGACCTGGCCCACAACCCAGGCATGGGAATCAAACCGGTGACCCTTTGGTTTGCAGCCTGTGCTCAATCCACTGAGCTACACCAGCCAGGGCTGGGTAGTGTTTTTTTATGGTAATTCATTGGGTTATATGTTTATTTTGTGCACCATTCTATGTATTTCACAATGGGAAGCATTAAAATATATATTTGTGTACACACAGTATATACATTCTCAGATTCCTAAATAGTATATTGAACATAATTTTATCTTTTCTCAGTGGTTTAGAAGCACTATAATAAACACCGTCATTACTGGGCTAGAATACACTTGATTTATGTGGGACTCATGTTAAATGACTCATGTTAAATGACTCCAAATCTGTGCTTTAAAAATCCTTGTATCTGATTCTGAGTTTGTATCTTGAGTCAGAAGCAGTTCTGAGTCACTTTCTGAGTGGTAGAAATTATATCTGACTTTTATACTAGCTTGTAGTTATAGTTATTTTCCAGTAAAATGCATGACCCAATGAACATGAATGTGTCATCTTATTTGTATTAGAAAAGTCTTAAGACATGAAAAAAAAATCCTCCAGATGATTTCAAGAAAAAAATTACCCAAACTTCTGACTTACTCAACATCTCATTGTGAAGACAGTATCCACAAGAGAAGGTCCCTATTCCTTCTTCTTAAAGATACTCATGGATATAGACACACCATTCTTTTAAAGCCAGAATAAGGTGACTTCCCCTCAGTCAAGGCAGGAGTTTTCAGGAGTGGCCAGCATGGCTAGTGTTGTGGAGAAATTGAGAGGCATGAGGACTGCAAACAAGCTTGGGAAGGAAAACAAGGTAGCAAAAGGTTGTTAGAAAGAATGAATGCTGTGGAATTTGGAGAATGGAATGGAACAAGAAAAAGGAATGGAAATAGGACAAGTAGAGTCATTTTTCAGGATGAGACTGGTGTGGGTACATCTAATGTAGTTGGATGGAAGTGGAAGGGGAAATCATTGATTAAGCCACATTTCAAAGGAGATCTCTGATAAAGACAACCTAAGTAGAAGGGTTAATCTTAGGAAAACACATTTTACTTTATTTGTGTAGCTAGGTGGCAGGGAAGAAGACAGAGGAGTTGTCAGCTACTAAATGTAAGCACCAAGAGTGCAAGGATCTCCTGTTTTCTTCCCTGATGTAGCCCAACTCCAGAACAGTTAGTATCTGGCATAGAGAAGGCACTCAGAAACATTTGTTGAGTGAATAGACTTTCACAGCTAATCAGTCTAAGTTTGGATCCCAGCTCTTCCATTTGCACACTGTGGGAACTTGGACAATTTCTTTATCCTGCTGAAGCTCAGCTTTATTATCTAAAAAAAACAGGAACAATATAGAATGTATTTCTATACATGTCCATTATTACTTTTTAAAAAGTTTTTATTTATTGATTTGAGAGAGGGAGAAAGATCAACATATTGTTCTACTTATTCATGTATTCATTGGTTGATTCTTGTGTGTACCCTAACTGGGGGTCAAACTTGAAACCTTGGCATATCAGGATGATGCTCTAACCAACTGAGCTACCAAGCCAGAGCCATTATACCTTTCTCATACTTCAATATTAAGCTTGGTACTTGACAAAATGCTCTATACCTAGCAGTTGCTCTCTAAATTATTTTAATTGAATTTTTATACTTAATTGTAAAGAATAAACTTGCACTATTATAAATCACAATATTCTTAAATACTTTTCAGAAGATTTCTAGTTGTGGGTGCTTAATTTTATAAGAACAGTATAAAACATTTTATTTTTACAAAATTACAAAAATAACTCTTTCTATAATTGGTTATAAAAATTAGTTTGTTTTTAAGTATTTTATTCCTGACCCTTAGATCCAAATACTTTGCCTCACATTCTGGCATTTTCTCTAACTTCATCAATAATCAAAAGGTAGCTATAGTGGAATAGGTCTAAAAAGTAGTTTTTTAGGACAGAAGGAGAAATGTAGGTGTATATGTAGAATACAGAGGGGAAGGCACTGTCAACCTTCCAGCTAGAAAGTTCTAAAATATAGAGTAACTTTTACAAAGTAAAATTGATTGTATCTAAATTAACGATGAAGAAAATTAGTATTCTTATAATGCTTTCTAAGTTTAAAATTTGACTGCATTTCTCTTGCTAACATCTGCATTCATTGCTTAGAGATTGCCCAAGACTCTTTTTCACACTCTTAAATTAGTGTAATTGTTATTATAGACATCAGAGCAGTCCTGTCTTACGATTAAGAGACATTCCTCACAACTAAGTGCATTTACACTCTTAACTCGTTGGAAACAGATAAGGGCGAAGTAGTATTACATTATTTATTATTTCTCAGAAGTCAGCATCCCAAATCTCACAACTACTTCTTGATTAGTCCTAGTTGAAAACACTTTATAATATGAGTTGTCACATGATTTCTGTGCTACAGAACTTATATTTTGGTGAGTGACACAAACACAAAGGGCACATAACAAAACCGTCCTACTGAAAATTCAAACCACTTTCGAGATTACATACAGTTGTACAGTTTATACTAGTCAGTATCACAGAAAATGAGTGATAAGATGGTAGCTCTAAGGGAATCAAAGTGAAGGAAAAGGTTTTTTAAAGGACAAGGCAGGCTTGCACAGGTTCGTAGGTAGGCCAAAAGAAAAGAACTGCAGTCTTACGGTCAAAATGGAGGCATAGGTAGACACACTGTGCCTCCACCCACAATCAAAAGAAGGATAACAACAATTGAAAAATAAAAAACAACCAGAACTGACAGAAAATTGAACTGTATGGAAGTTCAACAACCAAGGAGTTGAAGACATATTCATCCAGCCGGTAGGAGGGGCGGAGACAGGCAGCGGGGCAGAGAGGACTCACAGCAAGGCAGAGGCTGGTGGAGCGGGCGGTTCTACATTCGCATGTAGAAAAACTGGGAGGAACAGCTGGGAAGTGAAACAGACTGAGCAACCCAGGGTCCCAGCTTAGGGAAATAAAACCTCAAACCACCCATTGAAAATACCTGTGGAGGGTGAGGTGGCAGGACAAACTCTCAGCCTCACAGGAGAGTTTGCTGGAGAAACCCACAGGGTCCTAGAACATACAAAAGCTCACCCACATGGGAATCAGCATGAGAAAGGCCAAATTTGCTTGTGGAAAGCGGGGGAAGTGACTGAAATCTGGCAGAGAGCGGAGCAAGTGCCATTATCCCCTCTCCAACCCCTTCCCCACATAATCACCTGGGTTGTGACCCCAGTATCACAACACAGCAACAGGAGTTGCCCTGCCCTGGTGAACACCTAAGTCTCCACCCCTCACTACATAACAGCCATGTCAAGAGACAAAAAAATGGCCCAAACGAAAGAACAGATCAAAGATTCAGAAAAAAATACAATTAAGCAATGAAGAGATAGCCAACCTATCAGATGCACAGTTCAAAACACTGGTGATCAGGATGCTCACAGAACTGGTTGAATTTGGTCGCAAATTAGATGAAAAAATGAAGGCTACGCTAAGCAAAATAAAAGAAAATGTACAGGGAACCAACAGTGATGGGAAGGAAACTGGGACTCAAATCAATGGTGTGGACCAGAAGGAAGAAAGAAAAAACTGAACAGAAAAGAATGAAGAAACAAGAATTCAAAAAAAGGAGGAGAGGGTTAGGAACCTCCAGGACATCTTTAAAAGTTCCAACATCCAAATTATACAGGTGCCAGAAAGGGAAGAGGGAGAGCAACAAGTGGAAAAGTTATTTGAACAAATAATAAAGGAGAACTTCCTCAATCTGGCAAAGGAAATAGACTTCCAGGAAGTCCAGGAAGCTCAGACAGTCCCAAAGAAGTTGGACCCTAGGAGGAACACACCAAGGCACATCATAATTATATTAGCCAAGATTAAAGATAAGGAGAGAATCTTAAAAGCAGCAAGAGAAAAGAGACAATTACCTACAAAGGAGTTCCCATCAGACCATCAGCTGATTTCTCAAAAGAGACCTTACAGGCAAGAAGGGGCTGGAAAGAAGTATTCCAAGTCATGAAAGGCAAGGACCTACATCCAAGATTGCTCTGTCCAGAAAAGCTCTCATTTAGAATGGAAGGGCACATGAAGTGCTTCTCAGATAAGGTCAAGTTCAAGGAGTTCATCATCACCAAGCTATTATTATATAAAATGTTAAAGGGATTTATCTAAGAAAAAGAAGATTGAAAACATGAACAGTAAAATGACAGCAAACTCACAGTTATTAACAACCGCACCTAAAACAAAAACAAAAGCAAACTAAGCAAACAACTAGAACAGGAGCAGAACCACAGAAATTGAGATCACATGGAGGGTTATCAGCAGGGGAGTGGGAAGGGGAGAGAGGGGGGGAAATTACAGAGAATAAATAGCATAAATGGTAGGTAGAAAATAGAAAGGGGGAAGGTAAGAATAGTATAGGAAATGTAGCAGACAAAGAACTTGTACGTATGATCCATGGACATGAACTAAAGGGGGGAATGTGGGTGGGAGAGGGTGTGTAGGGCAGAGGAGAATAAAAGGGGGGAAATGGGACAACTGTAATAGCATAGTCAATAAAATATATTTAAAAAATAAAAGAACTGCAGTGGGGAGGTATTGAGAAGGAGGTTTTGGAGGGTGAAAGAAAGGTGATCAAAGGCAAAGATAGAGCCTTGGAAAGAATGAGACAATGGGGAAGGGGAAAAGGGTGGGGTGAGAATAAAAGACAATGGGATTCAGAACAGAAGTCATATTGAGTGGCCCAGATATTGTAAATATATTTGGAGGCAAAGTGAATGTTGAGAACAAGATAAGGCTAAGAACAGAATATCTGGTTGGAGGCTTGAGAAAAATGAAAAGATGCTTAGAAAACCTGTGTGAGGATGTTCAATGGAAGTCAACTTAAGATGACCTAAAGTGGAGTTTAGCATGTCTGTGAAGGCCCTACGGCTAGAGAACATGTTTTTGTAATAGCTAGCAGTGATCAACCAGGAAGAAGCAATAGGAAAAGCAAATGGTGGGGGTTACTTATGGTGGGACAGAGAATTATTCTAGAGTGCTGTTGAATGCTGGTATCTTGGCCATCCTGGTGCTTGCACTGGGTGCTTGAATGATGGAAAGAACATCAAGGGATTTATTTATTTAGCAAATGTTAATTACTTACTGTATACCCATCAACTTCAGTAGCTTTTGTTATCTTATTTCTGGAAACAGTTCCTTAATTTATGGCCTCAATTCTGATTTTTCTTTTGATTTCAGAGCCCAATCTTTCAAATGCCCTGTAGGACATCTTGGCTTTGATGGTCCATATCTAAAACTGGATGCTTCATCTTTCTCCCAAACCTATCTCTATACCTGATTACCCCATTTCTGTTCATGCGTTCTGTTACTAGCGTTCTCATCTCCCACATCTGAAACTTTTGAGTCATCTCTGACATTTCCTCTTCTTAATGTGTCATCAAGTTCTGTCACTAAATACAGGTGTACCTTGGAGATATTGTAGGTTCAATTCGAGACCATTATAATAAAACAAGTATCACAATAAAGTGAGTTGTAATCTTTTTGCTAGTGGAGCATCTTGCCTTCAGTTTGTAAGAAAAAAAATGCAACATCTGTGAAGCTCAGTAAAGTGAGGTGCGTGTGGCACAATGCGGTATGCCTGTATTTCCACTGACATATTTCCCTGGCTTTTCTTCCTTGCCATTGCCACGGTGATACAGGCTGTTGTTGTTTTGTGCCTGTATTTCTCTGCCTTCTCAACTGGTTTCCCTGCCTTCAGGCTCTGCCCAATCCAGTCAGTCCTACATACCACACCCAGATTAATCTTTATAGAATGTCAGTTTGATGAGTCATTCCTCATCTCAAAAATCTTGAAGGAGCTGTGGTAGAGTCTGTAAGGAAACAGAAAGACCCTAGAGGAGCTCATGTTCCAGTGAGAATGGGTGCAGTTCACCAGAGAGAAGGCAAAGCTGATTTAGAGAAGGCTTCCCTGAGGAGTGACCAGAGAAAAGGATGGATGGGGAAGAAGGGTGGGAAACCCCAAGGTTGTGGGGAAAGAGGTGATGCCAAGGAGATTCTGGACAGTTCAGAGGGGTAGGAGGAGAACCAGGGGAGAGTCTACCACAGAGGCTGAGGGAGGAGAGGATGTCAAGAAGCAGAATGAATAAGGTGGACTCTTCCCTGGTGAGTCTATTGGATTTGGCAGTTAGGGGGACAGAATCAAGAGCAGTTTTAGGGGAGCATTAGGTAGCCCAGGTAGCTAAGAAAGGACTGGGAACCAAAAAGGCCCAATTAAGGGCTTTTATTCGAGGGGGGACACTTCGATCAAGTGGGCTAAGTATGGGCAGACTACACAGCAGCGAGGGAAAGGGTAGAAGGGTTTTTAAGGGTGTGTAGCAGACCCCCAGGGAGGGTGGGTCATGCTGCTAATCAGCCCCAGGTGTTTTGGGTATAGGTGTTTGCAAAGTCCTCTGACCAGGGATGGCTGATTCAGGGACAGAAAGTCCAGATTTATGAGCCTTGCCTCTGGGAAAAGCTGGAGGGACAGGGGAGGGGCAGTGAGGATTCAACTGGTTTCCAGCAGGATGCTGGCGGCTATGCCTCAGTTGCTTCTGGTAATAGGGCACCTCAAGGTCAAGTATTTAGCCGGTGACGCAAATGTTCCTTCTTTGTTCCAGCATACTTGGTGACTTAGATTTTCCAGGTCCCAGTACATTCCAACAGGGAGTATAGAGAGGCTATAGAGGGATGAGAAATAAAGAAGTAGAAACAAAGGACATAGGTTTCCTTTTTTAATCTTGGTTGAGAAAAAAGAACCTGTTGAAGATAGAGATGTACTTAATTTTTACCCCCACAGTAAAAGTGACTTGCACTAGATTATATAGCCCAAGGGCAGAGATCTCAGTGGTGAAGGGTAGCTTGCTACTAGAGGGACATTGACTGATGGAGCAAGATCCCTAAGTAGGTTTGAGGAGACAGACTCTAATGAGGGAAAAAAAGTCTTTGTCCATTTATAATCATTTCTTAATACATACATGCTGATATTGACTATATATATATTTTGGTTGTGTATGGTTAAGGTAATGATGCATTATGAAATGGTTAGATGAGTTTTTGCAACTTGAAGGGTAGCAGCAGGATAAATCATTAAAGGATAAATCATTACAAAAAATTCTAGAAGTAGGAGTTCCTAATAACCTCAGGTTGAAAGAGCAAAATCATTCCCTAAGGTTCAAAGGTATCTTTTACTATTGCCATGAAAATCAGCTGAGGATTAAGAATATTTTCTGACTGGCAACTGGATGTATTAGTTTTCTATTGCTGTTCTAACAAATACCAGAAATATAGCAGAGGTCAGAAGCCCAACACAGGTCCTACTGGGCAAAAATAAAGGTGTACGCAGGACTATGTTCTTTTCTGGAGGCCTCTAGGAGAGAGAATCCTTTCCTTTGCCTCTTTCAGCTTGTTTCTTGGAGACCAAAACATTCCTTGGTTTCTTTGTACCAACTCAGCAATCCCTAACTTTTCTTCAGTTATCCCATCTATCTCTAAGCACAGCCAGGCAAGGTTCTCCACTTTTAAGGACTTGACTGATTAGATTGGGCACACCAGGGATAATCCAGGCAAATCTCCCCATCTCAAAGGTCCTTACCCTTAATCACATCTGCAAGTTTCTTTTCCCATATAAGGTAACACAGTCACAAGTTCTCAGAATTAGACCATAGACAGACATCTTTGAGGTCTATTAATCTGCCTACCACACTGGAACTTGGGGTGAGGTCTTTATTTTAAGAGGGAAGTTTGAAATGGGAAAAAGAAAGATGTCTACTATTGGGGAATTTGGTTTTCACACTTGAAATGGGCAAGATGCTTGTTCTGGTAGGTGGACTGGTTCCTAGGTGTCAGGTATGTGGTGTCTAGATGCTATGAAGTTACTGAGAAACAGTTTATTGATAGCTTAGAGAGAAAGTAATCTCTTTTTCAACTAAGCAGATAACATTTTAGTTGTGCTAAGAAAATAAGAGGTGGGTATTTTGACCTAAACATTTAGACTAGAGAAATTAGGGTGTTAGTGTGACTCCTGGTTTCTAAGTGTGATGATAGAAACAGAAATAAAAGAGAGAAAACCACAACCATCTTATTTTATAGGCACCTGTAGCATTAAAATATGTTTCACTAAGAATTCTGACATTAGAATTTAGCAACAATATGTTCAGTACTGGGTTCTGAATTTCAACTATCGTAATTCTATCTCTTCATCCATAATTGCCCTGTAGTCTATGGATACATGCATTGCAATATGATGCTAGTTATTGGTATCAAAATTGATAATACTACAAGAGCTAACTGGTAAAAAAAGATATGGTCCTAATTATAGTACCATAAATTGGATATTATAAATATTAATTATTTAAATATTGCAAAAATACTATAAGAAAAATGAAATTACATAGTCTTTTTTAATAACAGGATTTGAATGCCTACTATGTTTCGGGCATTGTAGTAAATATTTTTAAAGATTTAAAAAGTTGCGTAGTAATATTTAAAATGGTATCTGATAGTAGGTTATAGCCTGAACCATAAAGGGAAGGTAAAAGAGGAACAAAAATATATTCCATTTTTCACTCCTGCGTAAATAAAATTGAGTCAATAAATGAGATGGCAAATATTAGTGCAACTTTTCTCTGATAGCTATTTTACTACACATAAACTGAAACTTAAAAACTAGTTTTGTAGTTGATAAAAATAAGAAAAGAATCCTGTAATTCCCATTTTAAAACCTACTTGTTCTTTATGCAACTCATTTTTTAAAACAATAATAAATCTATTTGCCTGAACATTAGTAGGATTTGTTCTGTAAATTGGTATATAACTAGTCATTAGTATAAACAATCTAGAGAGTTTTTTGGAAATGTTTAATCTACATTGTTTTCATGTTAAAATGACAGTAACCATCTGACTTGTATTTATTTCACTGTAATCAAAGTAAATTTGCATTTTATATATCTATCTAACCACTCGTCCATCCAACAAATGTGTATTGAATTCTTGTCACTGGAAAGGCACTATGCTACGTCCCTTAAAATATTTAACGCAGACATATTTTACTTCATGTTTGCAGTTCTAAACCCAGTTGTGAAAGACTCCATTACATCAGCTATCTGTCCTGACCTGCCTCTCTACTGTCTAATCTCTGAATCTTAAAAATTTTCATTCATCTTTCCACAATGGAAAACCTCCATTTCATCCTTGTCTCCAGGCAACTGTGCTCCCAGAGACAACCAGTGTGTTATTTTCCTGTATTAGCCTTTCAGCTGCATTTTATGTATCAAGCAAATATGTATCTATTAAACCCCATACATATTTTTCTGCATTTTGCTTTTTTTTAACTTCCTCATTCTTTCTTATATCTTCATACTATTCCATTGTATGGACATATCCTTATTTAATTATGAACATTTCCATTAATTTTAATATTATGCTATTCCAAAGTAAACAGTCTTCTATTAAAAAATTTGCAGGATATCTTCCTAAAGATTGAACTTCTGTGTGTACTTATAATTTGGGATCAATATTGCCAAATTGCTCAGAGGTTATGCCTGTTTCCCTGGACTTAGGCAACAGATGATGGTGATTTTTGCAAATCTGAAGGATGAAAATTGTCATCTTAATGTAGTTTTAATTTGGATTTCTTTCATTATGAGTGAGTTTAAGAATCTTTTTTGGATATTTTTAAAGCCATTTGTATTTCTTTTTCTCTTAGGTTACCATGATTTATGATTACTTATATAATAGAAAAATAGGAAATTATTTGTACATTAGGGAAATTAGCTCTTTGTTAGTGAGTTGCAAATAATTTTTATATTTGTATTCCAAGTTTGTGATAGCTTTTGTTGTGTAGAAATGTTTATTTTTATTTCATAGAGTTATCTTTATGAATTCTGGACTTTGTTATATTTAGGCTTTCCCCACTCTGAGATAATTCTTCATAGTTTCCTGTAGTACTTTTATAATTAACTTAAACATTCTTAATCATCACAAGTTCTAAATCATTTAGTGCATAGCATCAAGTTCCCTGTTTCAATGTATATCTGAGCTATATTAGCAAATCATCCCATGGAAATATAGAATAGCAATAAGGAGCCTGGACTCTGGAGTTGATAATTTGAGCTTTTCTGTTTCTGGCTGTATGACCTGGGCTGCATGCTACTTAACCTCTCTGAGCCTTTATGGCTTCATCTGTAAAGTGGAAATGATAAATAGTACTTAGTTTATTGTGAGAACTGCATGATGTGTTTCATTTAAAGTCCTTAGCATGGTGCTTGATAAGCTGGAAGCATTCATTAAATGTAAACTATTACTGTGATCATGATGATGGCCATAGACTATTCTTTCAACTCCTACTACCATGCCATAATTCATTATTTTAGTCACAAGGAGTTGAATTGAAAAATGCCTTCCAAATTTGCTGACATTAGCACTTCAGCATTAACACTCCCTTCTCCTCTAGAGAATACAGTAGTTCTCTACCATGGCAGTACATTAGAATCACCTGAGTCAAATTTTAAACTCCAAATGCCTAGGTCCCCACCCTGGAAAGTGTTTTAATTGGTCTAGTGTGTAGCCCAGACATTAGCATTGTTCAAAAACCCCTCTGGTGATTTCAATGGGCAGCTGAGATCTAGAATCACTATCCTAATATGAGGCCAATGATTTCAGATATGAAGGGAAACATACTAATTGCTTCTAAGAAACAATATATAGAAATGTTTTATAGTAAAATACCATAAACTATTTTGGAAAATATTAAAAAGAGAACATAGAAGGGTTGAAACAGGTATCAGAGATATTGAAGAAGAGAGTTACAAAGTTAAAGATATTCCTTGTATGTATTTATAAGACGTCTTTCTCAGGAGACCTTAGGGTAGCTTTAAATAGTTTTATAAATTCTACTTCGAAGTAAAGGGCAGTAAGTGTTTATACTTGTTAGATGTGTTAACTGAAGAATTTAATATTCTTACTACCCCCATTGCTTTCCTGGATAATTCTCAAAAATAAATTATATCTAAGCATGAATTATGTATCTTATTCCCTTACACATTTAGCAGTTTAGGAAGGATTTGGATTGGTATTTTAGCTCATTTATAGATACAATGTAGAATATATGAGAAAACAGATATTACTGAATCCAAAGAAAAAGCAGCATGGTATAGCAGGGGTCTCTAACCTTTTGGTGTCTCTGGGCCACACCAGAAGAGTTGTCTTGGGCCACACGTTAAATACACAAACGTGTGAGCAAGAAAAAGGTTTTAAGTAAATTTACCATTTTATGTTGGGTCACATTCATAGCCATCCTGGGCTGCATGCGGGTGGTAGACTGCAGGTTGGACACCTTTGAGAGAAACTGGACAAGGAGTCAGGAGGCCAGGAGTCAAGTTCCTGAGCTCCAGTTTACTCAGATGCAAAATGAGAGAAATGAGTTCCTAAAGGTTTCTTTCAGCTCTCTCACTAAGTGACCTAAATAAAGCCTTTCTTAGTAGAATACAGGAAAAGATTCTACATCAAGTTTTCAAAATATATGTAGCTCATAGTCTTGTTTTGTCATTAGCCATGTGAGGCAGCATACCTACCTTCTCAAGTATTAAACTGTCTTGATGATACTAGATTAATGCATGTCCTGCCTAACCAGCGTATTTACATTTTACATTTGATTATGGGTCATTATCTTCACCCAGAGGGGTCACTAATACAAAAGTACATCCAGAGGAGTGTACTTTTTTGAGGCCAGGATACATTTGTGTTATATTCCTCATATGAGCTAGTGCAGTGTCTTGGCACATGAAGGAGCCTCACAAATGTTTCATTGAATTAAGGTGCTAAAATTATTTTCTTTTTTTCTGTAATACTGTACCCTTCAGTTTGCATTATAATATTTCAACTTTTTTACACCATCCTATTACACAGTCATATTTCACAAGTGTCCTTTACTTTCTGAACACAGCATTAAGCTTTTCACTCTCCAAATCCTAGAAGTAGTAATTAATAAAGCAAGAAAGTAATCATGATACCAAAATAAAAAATAACGTATCCAGTAAGATTTTAGTAGTAAATGTGTAGGATAACTTAAAGAGAAGTGTTATTTTGAGGTAACACAGATATACTACCGATTTGGTCAAGTATTGAAAACACATCAAAACTAAACTTTTTAACATGTTAATTATAATTTTTTCAGGATTTTTAAAGATAATTTATTGGCTGTTAGCTTTAGACTACTTAACACTTTAGTTTAAAATGATTTATTACACAACACTTAAATGTATATCCAAGTAGCTTATGTATTATTGCAGAAGCAATAGGAAAATAGCATTGTTTTACTGTACACATGAAGAGAATTTTTGAAGTGAATTTTTAAAATTTAATTGTTCAAGTAGTTTCCTGTCTTTTACTCCCATCTCAGCCAACCCCCCCAGCCCTCCCCACCTCCCTTCCATTTCTACCCACGTTAATTATAATTTACTAAACTTATTCTGAGTTAACAAAGAACAACTATGTATATAACATTCCTTAAATGTCATAAATCATTAAAATGCATGTAACTCAATTGAGATACAATAGTACTCAAATGTGAATATAGTAGAAGGGAAATTGAGTATGAGAGTAGTTTCATGAAGTAAAATAAAATTTCAATTTTTAAGTTGGTATAACAACTGTTTAAAAATTTGTACTTAATAAAGTAAAATCAACATCATTATTTTTAATCATGAATTTAACAAAATTACTTTAAGTTTATCAAATAGTGAGATCTAAGAAATATCAATACTATCTATTCAGAGGAAATGTCATGTTTTTAGCTTAATAGTTAAGCTGGGATTTTGAATTGTGAGAATGTTTTAAAGATTGATCATTGTCCTTGTCCCCTTTTTGAGTCTACCTTCATGGGCTCTTGAAAGGAGTTTTAAAATGGTAACTCTTAGATTTGGATAGATTCCTTACATGTTCAGCTCCAATGCTCACATGTATTTAATTAGAAGATACAAAGATGATCCCATATTGTTTCTATAACTATGATCATTTCACAGTATTGGTAATAAGTTACATTCTTTGTTGGATGACTGTTCTTCAAACTTACTGTCTCCTAGACTTAGTCTTTCATGTTAGTCTGCAAATAAGCAGCTGTCGAGGGCAATAGCAAAAAAGACCATTTAAAACAAAGCTGGCAAACGTTTGGAGTTATTTGTAGTTTCAAAAATTCTTTTTAATGCAACTCACGTGTTATATGCATTAAAATTCACTTCACAAATGAAAATTACAAATATGGAAAAGTCACTTTCAGGGAAATTTCACTATTAAATTCATAATCTTTAAAATTCTGAGTGAATTAAATATTTACAAAACATTTTTCATGGTGTATTCTAGACATTACTCTTTAAAGGTGTGTTTTTTAGTTTTAAATATTTGGGGGAAGGGTGTCCAATAAGCATGACATTTTCTAACATATACTTTTTTGGTCTTTTTCTCTGCTAAATCTTCGAACTGCCCTAAGTATTAAAGAGAACTGCTGTCAACAAAGTTATTTTCTTTTCAAGATGGACGTTTACACAAGCAAAATATTGTTTTAGACACGAGAATTTCAATTTTGAAGATCAAAATACTTTTTATTCCGTATTCTTCATTCCATGTTTAAAATTCAAGTTAAATCTTAATTGTCATGGTTTTCCCATCATGTAACAAGCGATGGTGCCAGACTTGATGATGAAGGCTCTACTTTGTTAGCCTTGTGTTTATGAAACCCGAGTGCTTTCTCTAGATCTTTTGGCTGATAATCTCAAACATGGAGGATGCTTCTGATTCTTCACAAGGGGTTGCTCCATTAATTAATAATGTAGCTCTCCCAGGCTTTCCGCCGTCTCTTCCTGTATCTGTGACAAGCTGTAAAAGTCATCGAGTAGCCAATAAAAAGGTAGAAGCGAGAAGTGAAAAGCTCCTCCCAACAGCTCTTCCTCCTTCTGAGCCGAAAGTAGATCAGAAACTTCCCAGGAGCTCGGAGAGGCGGGGAAGTGGCGGTGGGACGCGATCCCCCGCGCAGAGCCAGGCCGTGGCAGCTGGAGAAGCGGCGGCTGGTGGCGAGGCGGGGCCCGCAAGAGGCGACCCCCTGGGAGGACAGAGCCTCCCCTCGCTGCCCTTGTAGCTGAGAAAGTGGAGAAGTGGCAGTCGGCGTGCTCGCAGGTGAGGGGCTCCGTGTAGTCGCTCGGGAGCTGGCCAGTGCCGGCAAGGAAGTAGGCGAGCCGGGGAACAAAGCGGAGCGGTGCCAGGGTCCTCCCGCGGAGAGCTGCCCCGCGGCACGGGTCCGCCGGCTGCTCCGCGAGCACGTTGTGAGCTGGCGGCGGCTGCGGGCGGGGAGCCGGCGCTGGGGGAGGGGGGCGCTGGGGGAGGGGGCCTCGGCAGCTCCCGCACCACCGCCGGCCAGTCCTCCGCGGGGTGTCCCGCCCCATTGTGAGCCCGCAAACCGGCGTGCGGAGGTGGGGCGCGCGGGGAGGGCAGAGGCTGCGGTGGTTCAGCTTGCTCAACACCGGGGCAGCGACAGGAGCGACCTCGGCTCAGGTGGCAGCCGTGGAGTGTCGGTCACACAAAAGACAGTCGAGTTTCCCCGACGCGCGGACCGGCCCATGCCACCGCCGATCGCTCTCCACCTTACCGGCTTTCCTTTCCCTCCAATTTTGATAGGGAAGCGGGGCGGACGCGGGCGGCCGAACGTCAGAGTGAGTCCGTGGTCGGACAGGAGATGCCGCTGCTACACCGAAAGCCGTTTGTGAGACAGAAGCCGCCCGCGGACCTGCGGCCCGACGAGGAAGTTTTCTACTGTAAAGTCACCAACGAGATCTTCCGCCACTACGAGTAAGGACCGAGCCGGCGCGCGCGGGGCGGGGGAGGGGAGGGGAAGGGGGGCGGGTTGCGAGGGAGTGCGGGACGGACTCCCTCCCCAGCGCCCTTTTGTCTCTCTCCCTTTCCTCCAGCCTTGGCTTCTGGCGGGGAGGCTTGAAAGTGCCGGGTAGCCGTGGGCCCCCGTTTCTCTGTCCCTGACCCCGACCCGGTGCCTTCGAGGGCCCCCCGGGCGGCCCGACAGGCAGTGGAGCACGTGGGGTTGAGCGGGCAGGGGCGAGGAGGCTGGGGTCCCGCTGCGGACCGCCTCTGGCCGCGGCTGCCCCCCGCTGCCCGGCGGGGGGAAACTCCCCGCCTCCCCTCCCCGCTGCGGCCACACGCGTACTCCCGGGCCAGTTCCGGGATCCCCGCCGGGCGGCGGAGGGGATCCCCGCTCGGGTCAGTGGCGACGGGCCGTCGTCCCCCGGCCCGGAGAGGGAATCCCCGCCCCCGGGGCCAGGAAACAGCCGGGCAGGGCGTCGTTTTCTCGGACTGTTGGGGAGCCCGACACTGGAGCTGCCTGGGGTAGAGGCGGGAGGGAGCGGAGATGAGAGTCTGGGAAGGAGGGGGCTGGCCACGGGCCCTGCAGCCCGGGACAAGACTGTCCCCCAGCGGCCTCCGGTCTGGTGCGGCTAGGCCTCGGAGTCTGGGACGCGAGCCGTGCGCTCTGTCACCGCCTCTTCTGGGTGACTAACTCCCGGTCTCGGGGAGCTCCGCGTCTCCGCCCCGGGAGACCGGGTGAGGAAGGAGTCGGAGCTGGGCGGGGGAAGGGGAGGAGTAGAGAGCGGGGCCCTGGGCGCACCCGGTTTTCACTTTCGCGCTGCGCTGAGGGGCAAGATGGGAGCTGGGGGGAGGGGGTTAAGAGAAGTTCAACGCCAGCCTCAGCCAGTCTCTTTTTTATCCCCTTGCGCATGTGGGCTGCCTGACATGTGCCATTCGCTATTGTTTTGATAAGAATCCGGAGCTGCTGCGTGTGTAGTTTCAACCCCTAAATTTTCAGTCCTTCGCTTGGTTTATCCAAAGAGACCCTGTTGTCCTGCTGTTTGAAGCGCCAAACAGGGAGGTGCTTCAGAGATATCCTGTGTTTTAAACACAGTATCTCCGAGAGAGAACCTGAATTGATACTAAAACAGCCTGATTCTCTCTCTTTTTAAAATGTTTTATCGTTTCCATTCAGAAGGAATCCTTTGTGACTGAGAAACCAAGTGTTACAACAACCAAATAAATTGTGTGTGGGATGCATCTTTTCTGAGTGGGGGCATGATCCAGGGAGTGCTTTTAGCCAAACTGCACCTGTCTGAGAAATGAATACATAAGAAAGTTAGAAAAGTCAGTTCCTTTGAGCTGTTAAGTAAGCCTTTTTCTTCAGCTCCACGGAAGGAGTTACACAAGGATATGTTAGATCTAGAGAAGTTTTTCAGCAGATACTTCTTTAAAATAGGAGTGCACATCTAACTCTGCTCCTGTACAGACTTGTTTTATTACTTGTAACTACTTAAGTGAATTTGGATTAGGTAACTTGACAAGGATGATGCCTTATTTCTTTTTTAAATTTAAGTTAAAATCTTTGGTAATAATCCCCCCCAATTTTTTAAAGTGTACTTAAGAGTACCAACAAAATATGAAACAGGCTTAGGTTTCAAAATGCTCTGTCCTTTGATATAAGCAATCTTTTTAAGTGGATCTTCTCAACTTTATCAGGGAGACTGAACTTGGATGTTATCTTTTTAAATTAAATAGCGTTAATATAATTTGGTTCTTGATGATTTACATAATCATGGAGAAATCTGAAATGCTGAAATAAAGGAAGAGATTTTTGGTATTCCCAGTCTACTACCTTCCATTAAGATTAAGGAACTGTGTCTTTTGTAGCCTTATGACATTGTTTTTTTTTTTAAAAACTATTTTGATGGGCTTAGGTTTGGGGAAATTACAAGCAGTTCAGGAGATTTGATTTGCTTGGGAGCAAAGATATTTAACCATTTACCTTAAAGCAGAACTACTGGTATTCTTGGGTATTAATCTTTAGGACTCTGTTGGCAAAATTGGAAAAATGTAATTGTGTTAAATTTTGTATTACTTTATCTTTCTCTTAGATAATTATAATAAGATCTTTACAAAAAAAATGTTTTCACTGTGGATGGTATTGTATATGATTGTCTGCACTGTTGTGATAATCTGACCCTTGCCACAAGTCTGGAGAAACTATGATGGAAACCTCTGTTTTCACTCATTCATTAAATAACCATTTGGTTTATGTGAATTTGTTTGAAGATTATCCTTTAAGTGTATTATCTTGAATTTCTTTTATATTTGTCTGCAGACCCCTCTGCTTACCTATTCGCTCATTTTTGGTTTTGGGGGTTTTTTTAATTTCTTGATTGTAACTTTCTCTACAGTCAATATCAAAGAGATTTTCTGTACTGCCCAGCTTTGTTCACTTCCCGACACAATGCAAAGTACCTTTTACCCTTAATTCTGGTTAGTGGAGGTTGCTAGCGACGGTTTAATAGCCACATACTTTTTCTGTCTTTATCTTACTTAATATTACAGTATCATACTTCCTCCTTTGTGCGTCTAGGCAGCAGTGATCACCCCCTCCATTTTATCTAGTCTAACATCTGCTGTTATTGCACTGCAATGCAATGTATATGTTGCCTCACATTTTCTCTTTTCCTACACCCTGAATTCTTCAAGACAGGAACTACAACCAGGATAGATGTTTAGTGATTTTTGTACACAAACTCCTTTATTTTGGTTGTTTGAACTACATGCTCTTTAACTAATTGCTAACTCTTTTTTTTGACCTGCTTTTCATAAGTAAAGAAGACATGTTAAAAGTAGCACATTAACTGTAGGCAAATGCATAAACTGAAGTGCAAAAGAATTAAATTGGTCAACTATTTTACAATATACAGAAGAATTAACGTAAAATGCATTAAAGACTTGAATGTAAGAACTGAAGCCATAAGACTCCTAGAAGGAAACATAGGTGATTCAGTCCTTGATATCAGTTTTGGTGATGATTTTTAAAATTTGACATCAATAGCAAAAATAAGCAGTGATTTGACTAAAATAAGTCAAATAAGTAGGTTTGACTACATCAAACTAAAAAGCTTCTGCATAGCAAAGGAAATCATCAAAAATCAAAAGGCAACCTACTGAATAGGAGAAAGTATTTGCAAATCATACAATAAGTGATTAATTTCCAAAATATAGAAAGAACCAATAGCAAAAAACTCAATAGCAAAAAACCATACAATCCAATTTAAAAAAATGGGCAGATCTGAATAGATATTTTTCCAAAGAAGACATACCAAGGAACATGAAGAGATGCTTTACATCATTAGGCAAAAGCAAATCAGAACTGTAATGATTATCACCTAACACCTATTAGAATAGCTGTTATCAAAAAGAATAGAAATAACGAGTATCGGTAAGGATGTAGAGAAGAGGGAACCTATGGAAAACAGTGTGGAGGTTCCTCGAAAAAAATTAAAAATAGAATTAACCATAGGATCTACCAATTCCACTTCTGGGTATCTATGTGAGGAAAACAAAAACATTAATTGGAAAAGATATATGCATCCCTTGCCCTGACCAGCGTGGCTCAGTTGGTTGGAAGTCATCCCATGAAGCAAAAGGTCACAGGTTTGATTCCTGGTCAGGGCGTGTGCCTGGGTTGCGGGTTCAGTCCCTTGCCTGGGTACATGTAAGTGGCAACCAATTGATGTCTCTCATCAACGTTTCCCTCCTTCTCTTTCTTCCTCCTTTCCCCTCTAAAAAGAAATCTTTAAACAAAAGATAATAGGCATCCCCCCTGTTCATTATGGTATTAGTTACAATAACCAAGATATGAAAACAACCAAATTGTCCATTAGTGGTGATATATACACTGGGATAGCTTTTCTCACCAGGTGGTCTTTCAAAAGGCTAAGCTGGGTTTCTTCACCTGCTGGTCTCAGGGTTCCAACGGGCTGAGAGCAAAAGTCTCTCAATGTCATTTCTGTATTTTATTGGTCAAAGCCAGTATCAAGGCTGGCCCAGACTCAAGGAGTGGTAAAATAGACTCCACATCTTGTAAGAAGAGTATCCAAGTCATATTCCTAAGGAGCCTGCATACTTTCACCCTTTTTGCAAAGTCTACTACAAAGCATTTGATAAGATTCCATACTTAGGTCATCATAGATTTTCGGATCTTCAGTTAATCCCCCTTCCCAGTAACAAACTTTCTCTTCAAAGATTCTCAAGTCTTTTATGTGTTCCTCTGATGTTGTTCCTCTACCATACTGATTATTCTCCTGTGTGTTCTACCCTATTTAATTTTCATATTGACTGCTCATGAAAGATACTACTCTAATTTTACAGAAGGGGAGCTTGATTCAATAAGCTTGTATAACTTAACCCAAACTCACATTCTACAGGTAGTAAAGCTGAGATTCAAACACTTTCCTCTCTCCTTTCCATTCATATATGCACTTTTCCTGTCTACACACCAAAAAAAATTAATGACTGCCAATGAGAATACATTAGTTTATTCCTTTTTTAAAAAGATTTTTTAATGTATTTATTTTCAGACAGAGGGGAATGAAAGCAGGGAAATATCAATGTGTGGTTGCCTCTTCTGCACCCCCTCCTGGGGACCTGGCCCACAAGCCAGGCATGTGCCGTGACTGGGAAGCAAACTGGCAATCCTTTGGTTCGCAGGCCGGCACTCAATCCACTGAGCCAAACCAGCCAGGGCCATTTGTTTATTCTTCATACCATATTTCAGAGAGTTTTTGGCGATGCTGAGATAATTTGTCCCTATAATGAGAAATGAGTGTGTATGTGCAACACAATCGCGCATGTGCTATGGGAATCGGTGTAATGGGAGCACAGAAAATTGAGCTGGTAACTACCGTGGAGGTGAGAAAACCCCCAATTAGGAATTGGAGCTGTCAAGACACAGGATGAGGGAAAAGGGCATTCTAGGCAGAGAATGCTCTGAAGAATACTTTTTAAGCAGAGAAAACTATAAAAAGGCACAGAAATGTGAATTTGCAGTTCTTTTGAAATTCACCTTTTTTATATTCATTATTGTTAAGCTAGGACATTTGTTAACCTAGTATAAAGTTTCCCATGTTGATTTCTAGTTAAGATTTTATTCTCCACATTTAAAAACTTTTTTATTGCTATTCCTCACCTTAGTGTCATCTGTAGCTTTTCAGAGCCTGGTTTGTATGTCGTCATTATTTAAGTCTGTCTGATAGCACTAAGTAAAATGCAAAAGTAATATTTCACTAGTTTTTTACACTTTTAAATAGTCAAAACTTTTACCTGATTATTTATTGGGTTGGCCAAAATGTCCATTTAGGTTTTTTTTCTGTAAAATCAAAGACACATTTTTTATTTTCACCAATAACTTGATTGATTTGGATATTTTGAGTATGTCAGCTATCTTCCACATCGTATAATGTTGATTGTTCTCAGTTAATGTCTCCATTTGATCTCCATCAACTTCAGCTGGTCTGCCTGACTGTGGCACATTATCCAGTGAGAAATCTCTAGCACAAAACTTCACAAACCACTTTTGACACATTTGATCTGTCACAGAACCTTCTCCATACACTGCACAAATCTTTTTTTGTGTGTTTCAGTTGTCTTTTTAACTTTCTTAAAATAATAAAGCATAATATGCTGAAAATACTACATATTTTCTTCCATCTTCAATATTAAAATGGCTACACCAAAATTCACCAGTTTTGATAGTTTTTAAAAAATGCTCACTGATATGATAGCTGTCGCAATACAATAACAAAATTGTTTTGAAAGAAGTTAAAGACAACTAAGTGCTACTAGAGCCATCTCATGGGGAAAAAATCAAACTTTTTGGCCACCCAATAATAATCTATACTAGCTTAAATGTATATTCGTAAAAAACAGCACTTTGTATTTATCAGTTTTTACTTATGATAGTAAAATGTGCTTGTAACGGTTTCATTTTATAACATAGAAATTGAATAAGCACTATAACCTACCCCCTAGAGCACAGGTGGCAAACACAAGGCCCACGGCTGCATCTGGCCCTCCACCTTGTTTTAATCAGGCCTGGCCAAAGTCTCACTTAACTGTTAAAGAGTAGTTACATTTATACAGTTTGAAAATTACGTTCAGCGCTTTGAAGGCAACCACGAGTCTGATGTAGCCCCCGGTGAAAATGAATTTGACACCCTTGCCCTAGAGTTTAGTATTATTAACAAAATGCTACACTTTTGAGTGGGTATGATTAATGAGTAAAGAGCAGAATTAAAAAGTGGGAGAAAGTGAAGGTATGTAATATTAGAAATGGGGCCATGCTCGGATGGGGTAATCAATAGGAAAAATTGCCTTTTACCCCCCTTGCATTAAAATTGCCATTGTGGTAGTATGCTCTGCCGCTCTCCTCCTGAGGGTAGATCTTTGTGTACAGCAGGGCTATAATATAACAACAGCTTTGTAGAGTGGATAGACACAAAGGAAACAAACGGTACAAACGCTTTGCAGGAGGTGGTAGCAACCTGCTGTAGAAGGGCAGCTGTAAGTCACTGGTTACTGACTATCCAATATTTCTGCCTGGCAACATAGTTTGGTAGAGATTTCTGGCATTCGTGCCATTGCTCTCCTTGTTATTTTGAATAGTGTCAACAAGCCGTAGTGTTTATTGCAGCTCAGTATATAAAGTCTGTTCCCCTGCATTGGCACCTAATACCTGTATACCAAATACCTCAGGCTACCAAATACCGAACTGCTATGGCTAGAGCTGTGCTGTCCAATACAGGAGCCATTATTTGGCATGAAGGTTAGTAAGAACTTGAAATGTATTAGAATGAAGATGTGCAATAATGCCCTGGCTGGTGTGGCTTAGTGGGTTAAGTGTCAGCCTGAGAACCAAAGGGTCACCAGTTCAATTCCCAGTCAGGGCACATGCCTGGCTTGTGGACCAGGTCCCCAGTAGGGGGTGCAGAACACCCTACTGGGGCACCATACATTGATGTTTCTGTCCCTCTCTCCCTTCCCTTCCCTCTCTATAAAAATAAAATAAAAAATAGATGTGCAATAAGTTTAAGATACATACTAGACTTTGAAGACCAAGTACCCCCAAAATGTAAAATAATTCAATATTGATTACATATTGAAATGAAATTATTTTGGGATATATTGGGTAAAATAAAATATAAAATTAATTTTTTAAATGTTGCCACTGGAACATTTTATATTACATGTATGGCTAGCATTCTATTTCTATTACCACTGTTTTAGAGACTATTTAATATGGAAAGTCTCTAAATTTGAGGTTTGTTTTTCTTAAACAGTACTGTAGTTTGAATTACTAGAAGTATATATACAATGTCATGTACTAACTATGTGTTGGCTTGGGAAGCTAAGTCTTAGAGATATGTTTGTTTCTATAGAAAAAAGTTTAAAATCTATAAAGTTATCTAAGTGAACTGCAGTTTTAGGCAGTATAACAAGTAAATAAAACCTCTTTTAAGATCTATCCATTCATTTTATTCTGTACTATGGATAACCACCTATTGGATATCTCTTGCCTCCCTCTTAGCTAATACGTTTTTTATCTGTCATAGATTTTGTTGCTTATAAGAAAGAACCAGATTATATTCCTTTTTTCTCTCTGGCATTTCTTGCTTTGGCTATGTTTTCTTTAAAACCCTAACTCTTTAGTGTTGCTTCCTTTAAAACAATGCTAGTATTTCTTGATCTTTTTTGCTTGCTTCTCCTCCTCCCTTCCTCTGAATTCCTGAAGGGTATCTGTCTTTGTCTTGTAAAGATAATCATTTTTACTTTGTATTTTAATACCGTGTATCCATTATCTGCTCTACTAAAGGGTACATACTTCAGAAGGATCTTTGTACTGAATTAGAGTCATGTAACTTGGCTTGTATGCTATCTCTTTATATCTCATTTATGTTAAAGTATGATTAGTTTCCTTCCTTCCTTCCTTCCTTCCTTCCTTCCTTCCTTCCTTCCTTCCTTCCTTCCTTCCTTCCTTCCTTGTTCTGCAGACAAATATACAAATGAGAATGTTTTAATGGGATTACCCAAATCTTTGGAGATCAGAGTACTACAGGGATAACTTAAACAGATAATACTAACCAGGAATTAAACATATAGCAGTTTTAGTACTTTTTAGAATGATGAGAGAAGGAAAGAGGGACTCCTGAAAGAAGAAAAAGTTAGAGAATAGTAAAATATATTGATTACATATAATTATTGCAAAGTAGATCAGAGTATAGGTAGGGGAACTACACATTATCTTACAATTTACAGGTAACTATTGTTAACCCTTTTACATATATCTAACCTCTTGTATTTGAAAAATATGTTTATTATAAAAATAATACAAATACATGATCATTATAAAAATTCAAAGACAAATTTCTGCCAAGATGGAGGCCTGGGTATATATGCTTCACTTTCTTGCATAAACAAAAGAAGGATAACAACAAATTTAAACACAAAAACAACCAAATGTGCCAGAAAATCTAACTCGATTTTCTGTATGATGTTCGACAACCAAGGACTTAAAGGAACATCTCCACACTGGTAGGAGGAGCAGAGATGGCAGCCAGGACAGAGAGGATGCCCGACAAGGCAGAGGCTGGAAGACCAGGTGGTCCCCCATTCCCGAGCAGATACACCGGCAGTAACAACTGGGGAGTGAGACAGACTGAGCAACCCAGG
Organism: Artibeus jamaicensis; assembly: GCF_021234435.1. Classification (NCBI taxonomy): domain Eukaryota; kingdom Metazoa; phylum Chordata; class Mammalia; order Chiroptera; family Phyllostomidae; genus Artibeus; species Artibeus jamaicensis. The sequence continues at coordinate 55,678 of NW_026521728.1, forward strand.
GTATCAGTGTGGGGAAACTAAAGCCTTAAAACCTCTGGCTGTAAAAACATGTGGGCTGGGGTGTGGTAGAGGGAGGAACTCCCAATCTCACAGGAGAGTCCATTGGAGGGGCCCATAGGATCCTAGAACATACACAAGCCAGCCTACCTGGGAATCAACACCCAAAAGGGCACAATCCACTTGTGGGAAGCAAGGAAAGTGACAAAAAGTGAGGAGAGAGCCGAGCAAGTGGCATTCCCTTTCTGACACCTCCTCCACATACAGGGCCACAACACGGTGGCAGTGTGGGTTGCCTCACCCTGGAGAATACCTAAGGCTCTGCCCCTTATAGCATAGCAGGTGTGACGAGACAAAGAAGTATGGCCCAGATGAAAGAACAGACCAAAACTCCAGAAAAAGGACTAAGCAATAAGGGGATAGCCAACCTATCAAATGCAGAGTTCAAAACACTGGTAGTCAGGATGCTCACAAAAATGATTGAGCATAGTTGCAATATAGAGGAAGAAGTGAAGGCTATGCAAAGTGAAATAAAGAAAAAAATATACAGGGAACCAACACTGAAGGGAAGGAAACCAGTTTGGACCAGAAGGAAGAAATAAACATTCACCCAGAACAGAATGAAGAAATAAGAATTCAAAAAAAGGAGAAGGTTAGGAACCTCTAGGACTTTATCTAAGAAAAAGAAGATCAAAACTATAAACAGTAAAATGACAACAGACTCACAACTATCAACACCTGAACCTAAAAACAAAAACAAACTAAGCAAACAACTAGAACAGGAACAGAATCACAGAAATGGAGATCACATGGGGGGTTATCAGTGGGGAGGCAGTGGGGAGAGAATGGGGAAAAAGGCACAAGGAATAATCATAATTGGTAGGCACAAAATAGACAGGGGGGAGGTTAACAGAAGTATGGAAAATGGAGAAGCCAAAGAACTTATATATATGACCCATGGACATGAACTAAGGGGGGAACACTAGAGGAAAGGGGGTGCAGGGCAGAGGGGGGATAACAGGAAAACAGTGAGACAATTGTAACAGCATAAACAATAAAATATATTTTAAAAATTCAAACATAGAAATATTTAGTATAACAAATTTTTGTTTTATAATCAGTGTATATGAAATTGTGTTATTCAGTGGTTTGAGTTTCTTCTACTCAATATACCTGAGAAATGTTTCCAAATTATAGATCTCTTGCATTTTAAAAGTGACAAGATAGAATTTTTTTAAAGAAATGCCCTTACTTAAAAATTCCAGTAATGTAGAAAAGGATTGAGTAGAATGGTTGCCTATTCCAATCCCCACTAATCGCTGTCACCTTGATTTTTGTTTCATATTCCAGAAATCTCTTATGCTTCCCTAAATTCTCTTTTTCTTTTATTCTATCACAGATTGGACCATATAATTATATATATATATATATATATAATTATATATATATATATATAATTATATATATATATATACTTAAAAGTTTTTTGCTGTTAACATTATTTAATAATTCTCCTTACTCTGTTTAATGACTAATTTTTCATCATATGAAGTACTATATTGTACTTAACCTTTCTCATTGTTAGATGCTTAGATTTCCCAGTTTTCCACTATTATGTTAAAGTCTTTCAAAATTCATATTAAAAAATAAATAAAAATAAAATTCACAGTTAAGCTCTTGAATTAATTCCAGTGTTCTGATGGCTTTGGAACAAGAAGCTTAAAAATTAGAATGTGCCCTGGCTGGTGTGGCTTAGTGGACTGAGCGCCAGCCTGTGAATCACAGAGTCACCAGTTTGATTCCCAGTCATTGCACATGCTTAGGTTGCAGGCCAGGTTCCAGTAGGGGCTGTGTGAGAGGCAACCACACACTGATGTTTCTCTCCTTTTTCTCCCTCCTTTCCCCTCTCTAAAGATAAATAAGTAAAATCCTTTTTAAAAAAATTAGAATGAAAAGGAAAGGTTGGCTTTATTTTCAGTTGCACTTCCAGTTTTAAAACTGATAGAAATTGAAGTTTAATTTTGGCCGAATATACTTTTAAATTGCAAAATATCAATCTCTAGTTTAAATATACTTTTTCTTAGATTTGTATTAATGTGTAAGTTCATCAGTTACTAAATCCTTGTTTGAGTTCTATGATTTTACATAAATTTTTGCAATAGAGGCACAGTTATTTATAAGCTTTCAGTGTAAAATTTGTGAAATGACAGGTAATGGATTTTTATTTTTATTTTTTAATCAGTGACTTTTTTGAACGAACCATTCTGTGCAACAGTCTTGTGTGGAGCTGTGCTGTGACGGGCAGACCTGGGCTGACCTATCAGGAAGCACTTGAGTCAGAAAAAAGAGCAAGACAGAATCTTCAGAGTTTTCCAGAACCACTAATTATTCCAGTTTTATACTTGACCAACCTTACCCATCGTTCACGCTTACATGAAATCTGTGATGATATTTTTGCGTATGTCAAGGATCGATATTTTGTTGAAGAAACTGTGGAAGTCATCAGAAACAATGGTGCAAGGTAAAGTACTTTTATTTTTTTCTTTTGGTAACGTATAGTCCACGTTGCTTAAAATTCAAAATACACAAAAGGCCGAAATGAAGAAAGCTTCCCTTTTACTACCCTCCAGCTTACCCTGTTAACCCTCCCCACAGAGCCTTGGTGTTAGCAGTTTCTCATGTATTTTTCTAAAGCTAATTTTTATATAAGTAATCAAAAACATGTACATGCACAGTCTCCTGCCCCCTTTAAATGCAAAGGGTAACATACTATATAGGCTAGACCTTTTCACTTAAAATATCTGGAAGGCCAGTCCATTGCTTTATAAATCACCTTCCTTCTCTTTTGTATTTACTGTATAGTAAGTTCCATTACATGTAAATTTCATCTTTATTTAAAAGTAAAAAAAATTAGATGAAGATATCTACTGTGTTCTCATTATATTACATGATAGTTTAAATATACCTGGTTTTTTTTTTTGCTGGTTTCAGTGGCTCCTTTGATGAGGACTGCCTTTTATGTACTTCATTAAGTTCTTTTTTTAAGTCAGGTCTTAAAGAAAAAAAAGATTTTTTCATGTATGAAAATTTAAAATGATACTATAGCCTTCTTTATTTTAGTACAGTAACTATAAAATGTTTTTTGACTGTTTCTTTCCTCTCTTTATTGACCTGAATGCAGTTTTTTTTCCTAGCAGTCAGAAGTTATTTAATTATGTTCTTTATTTTATTTTGGAGAATCATCATGAGTTTGTATGTAATTTCAGAATATCTTAAAATATTATGATCCATTTTAGTTGTCCAGTGCTACTGTACATAGATCTTCAAAAGCCAAGAGATACTGTCCTGGCTGGGTCGCTTAGTTGGTTAGGGCATCGTCCCGACACACCAAGGCTGTGGGTTCAGTCCCTGGTCAGGGCACATACAAGAAATCAACCAATGAATGCATAAATAAGGGGAACGACAAGTCTGTGTTTCTCTCTCTAAAAACCAAAGAATGTTTTTGAAGCCAAGAGATGTTTACATTAAGATCTAAATTTGTTTGGATTTGACTTGGATAAATAATTGGATAATTTTTTTATTGTAGAAGCAACAAATGGTAAAAATTGAAGAATTTTTCATGTCTAGTGACTTTTGGAAAAAATTGTATCTTATTGTTGGGGGAGAGATTAACATGTCGCCAGTAATCCCACCAAAAACATAACCTTTTAAAAAGAGATCAAATTATAAATACTGTCTTGGAGTATGTTTTATGGTTTTTGGTGATATATTTATAAAACAAATTTTTGTGTTTCAATCTACAGTGTATCACCAAAAGGAATAATGGGGCCATGTTAGGGTACCAGGACAGCTTTTTTCTCCCCCTGTAGTCATTGTTCTTGTTTGACTTATGCTAAAAGTATTTTCTAATTTACAAATCACTCGGGTGCATTAAGCTTTAACATTAGGAATATAGCTTACATCTAGCAATGTAGTGGTTCATTGTGGTTTGCACAGTTTCTGTTGTTGTTATTGTACTTTGAAAGTGGTCTTTAGGTAGTTATAGCTGTTAACTCTAGTAGATTAGGGTGCATTGTAGAAGTAGGAAATCTGGGGATCACAATTTTACTGATTATTATTCATCGGGAAGCATACCTCTTCTTGCTTGAGAAGTATTTAAGTTATAAAGTATAAGAAATTGGTATTTCTCTGCAAACTTTTAAGACTTAATTTTTATAATATATGCTGGCCATTCTTTTTTTTTTTTTAAGATTTTATTTATTTATTTAGAGGGGAAGGGAAGGAGAGAGGGAGAGAAACATCAATGTGTGGTTGCCTTTCGTGCATCCCCTGCTGGGAACTGGCCTGCAGGGAACCGGCCTGCAACCCAGGCATGTGCTCTGACTGGGAATCAAACCGCGATTGTCTGGTTCGCAGGCCTGCCCTCAATCCACTGAGCTACACCAGCCAGGGCTTATGCTGGCCATTCTTAATCTTTGTGTGGGAAAGGAGAAATTATGAGAGACTCCTTGACTTTCTGCCTTTGGCAACTGGATGGATGGTAAGATGCAGAAGCCCCAGGAAGTAGGATTTTGAGTCTAGCCAGCTCTGCTTTCATCTCAGATCCAGATATTTCTGGTTGCTCTGATACTGTTTCACATGTTGTTTAGGGATTCATAAGTGTCACTTACAGGATAGACACTGGGTTGGGTACTAGGACTACAAAAAGGGTTAAGATGCCCTTCAAGATTCAGTTAAGAAAGAGACAAACATTTTGACTTGCCAAGTATTAAAATAAGTAAATATATGAGTGTAATAATTCAGGAGCATCTAGGCCAGAGTGCCATAAAAACTAGGCCTGGGTTCCCTACATTTATGCTAACACTAGATATTTTAATGTTTTAATCTTTGCCAAATATGATGATATCTCAAGTGTTTATTTGCTTGTTCAGGTCCTTTGCCCATTTTTCTTTTGGCTTATTTGTCTTTAATAGATTTATAAGAGCTGTTTATTAAATACCACACATAGCCCTGGCTGGTTTGGCTTAGTGGATTGAGTGCTGGCCTGCTAAGGGTCACTGTTTGGATCCCCAGTCCGGGCAACAATAATGATATCATTTAAGGAATAAAGAATAAAAGTACAATCAATATTCTATGCATTTACCGCTTGATTTTATGATATTTTATTTTTGTTTAGATTGTAGAAACTTTACTTTTTTCCTTTTTTTCCTGTTGTGCAATTACAGTTGTCCCCATTTCCCCCATTCCTCTCCCCTGCCCTGCCGACCCCCACCTCCACATTCAGTCCTCCCCCTACCCCATTGTCTTTGTCCGAGGGCCCTTTATACATGTTCCTTGATGACCCTTCCCACTTAGTTTTAATAGAATACTTTTATCTTTGATTTTCATTTATAGTTTGAAAAAAGTTACATGTTTCTAATTTTATAGGGGGCAAAATAGTGTGATAGTGAAGGATCTAGGCTTTGGAGTCTGACTTTTTGGACAATGACATTCTTTCAGACTATTCTGAGACGGAAATGAGAATGCGTTGGTATGCATTTTGAATTGCTCCATAAACGGAATACAGTAGTAGCATTTTGTGGGGGGAATAAGGGTGCTATTAGCTCAAGAGATTTATATGTAAGTTAATGTTTTTTCTCTTATAGACTAGCTTTTCTTATAAAAATTGCATTTTATAATTAAGCTTCAAGCCTGACTTAAGATTTCTGCTACTTTAGATGCTAAGTTCCTTTTACCCTTATCACTTAAATTTCAGTTAAAATAACTTTATTACGTAAACTTGGCTAATGACTAGATTTCCTTTGGTTAGAACTGTGACTCTACCACCTATTAATACTTGCATAACTTTTGGGCAAATATTTAACATCACTTATCTGTCCTTTGCATACTTAGTAGAATTATTGTGAAGATTAACTGAGCTGCATGTGAAGTGCTGGGTACACAGCAAGTGCTCAAAAAAACAAGTAAAAAATAGTCAATTTTTTCCATTTTGATTTTTTAGTTCTCTGTCGTGCTTATAAACTTTTATCCTAACTTTAGTTTCTGGGTTTTCTGTTTGGGCTTTTGTTTTTATAATTTGGATTCTAGGGCATGGTGGAAACTTTAGTGGGCCAAGAAAGCCCCCTAAAATTTTTTACCAAGTCAGCGACCATTCCTGTGTTCCTGGCACCTTCAAATACTGTGTAGTGCTGTTCTGTCCTGAGGACAGCTTTTAAGATGACCCTTTAAATTATTTCTCTTACTCCCACATGTGGTGGGGAGGGTATCTGTCCCCTTTAATAAGCCACAGTCAATAGTCTTGATTTCATTATTATATGAGTAGCTTCCTGTGCTGTTTTCCATAGAGATGTTTTAAGGCATAATATGTAGGTACTAGCCATCTTAATCTCCAGGCTGCTACAAACCAGTCGAATAAAGATCTTTCAAAATTAATGTTAGAAAATGAAACAAAACAAAAAAAAACTTTCATTCTATTATATTGGTATGAGGAAATGACTTGGCATGATGTTTTTCATTTGGAATGTGTTCTGGACCCCCAAGGATACATATATCACTCTGGTTTCACATCTACTTGTGTACCTTTGGGGGCTGAGTTCAGTATTGAGACATCGGGCCATGGTAAGCCCTGGCATCCTCAAGGGATGGGCTAGGGCAAGCCCAGCTTCTGTGATGAGAGGAACTCCAGGTTGAATATCCTAAGTATTCCTGTTGATTTTTATTTGTAGGCTCTTTTGGCCTTTCTATCTGGCAGTGGCATGAAGTTTATCATCAGGGGGCTTATTTAGAGAAATAAATGGATTTTCTTCAGTGACTGAGAAATAGCAAGCACTTACGTGGGGCCCACTAGTATGAGCTATCTGTGTTTCCACTCCCACCTTTCACTCTTCATCCTTTCTCCATAGAATGTGATGTTCTAAGAACTTGCTTAAACTGCATACATTTTCATCTCCCTCTGCCTTTTTTGGTTGTTGTTAAATGAGCTTTATTAAGATATAATTCACATACCATAAAATTTGTCCATCTAAAAGGTGCAATCAGCGGGTTTTAGTATATTCCCAAGGTTATGTGGCTATCACCATTATCTAATTGCAGAATATTTTCATCACCCCAAGAAGTCCTGGACTCTTTAGCAGGCATACCCTCTCCCCTCAGACTCTGGTAACCACTAATCTATAATCTGTCTCTATGGATTTGTCTATTATGGATATCTCATATAAGTGGAATCATAATATGTATCCTTCTGTGTGTGGCTTCTTTCACTTACTACATAAAATGTTTTCAGGTTCATCCATATTATACAATAGCATCTATCAAAATTTTATTTCTTTTTATTGATAAATTCTGTATGGATCTATTACATTTTGTTTATCTGTTTATCAGTTGTTGGACATTTGGGTTGGTTTTGCTTTGGGGCTATTATAAATAATGCTATTAAGAACATTCATGTGCAGGATTTTGTGTGAACATATGTTTTCAGATGTATTGGGTATTTATCTAGTATTCTAGTAATTGCTAAGTCATATGATGACCATATTTGGCATTTGAAGAACCTCCAAACTGTTTTCCAAAGCTGCAGCATCATTTTACATTCCCACCTGCAAGGTATGAGAGTTCCAGCTTCTCCATATCCTCACCAAGTCATAGATGTGGACAGTTTGGTATTATTGTCCATCTTTTTTATTTTGCCATCCTACCGTGTGTGAAGTGGCATCTCACTGTAGTTTTGATTTGCATTTCCCTAATGAATAATTATGTTAAGCATCATATAATGTGCTTATAGGTCATTTGTATATCTTCTTTGGAGAAATGTCGATTTTGGTCCTTTGTCCATTTTTAAATGGGGTTATTTATCTTTTTATTATATAGCTGTAAGTAAGCATTCTTTGTTTTTGGAATCAAGTGCCTTAGCAGATACATGATTTACAAGTATTTGCTCCATTCTTTGAATTGCCTTTTCACTTTCTTGATAGTTCCATTTCAGCACATTCTCCCTTTGGTTTTAACGTTTGTTCATGGCGTCTCCCTTTTGTTTCTGTCTCTGTTCACAGTACTAATCAGTGTTCCTAAGGACTGCTTCATCCGTTAGACTTAAATTTCCTGGAAAGAGTATGCCAAATCACAGAGAAATGGCATAAATAGGGGTTTAACTAGTTAGTATAGCCACTCTGGACCTTCTCACCTCGATATTCTTTTCTTATTGTCTCATTACCTTTAGATATCTCTCTTTGCTTTCTTCTTGCATCTTACAAGTATAGATTAGGTGCTTCTCTCCCCACCAAGACTTTCTGTTTTGAAATAAGCAAACAGATTCTTCTAGGAGATCCTTTGTCATTGCTATGACAGAGGAAGTAAAGACAACAACTAAGTAATTGACTGAGCCAGCAGTTTAGTTCTCTACCCTCCCCATTGTGATTACCACCCAATATGCCTGCATATCATTAGTTCTCTGCTTCCTTAGAGCCCAAAGGAGTGAGAAGATGTATGGCCATGTGAAAAAAACATTACACTAGGTAGGAGTCAGGTCTAGTAATTCTGAAATACCTACCAGATGTTTTGTATACACATTGTATCAGCAGATGTAAGGCAAAAACTTATGTTTAGTTTATAGATGAGGAAACAAAGATCCAAAGAAATCAAATAACTTTTTGTAATCATTCAGCCTGTATGTACTGATCTCCTTCTATTAACTTGTACTGTTCTAGACCCTGGAGATATAGCAGTGAACAGAACGAAGTCATGGAGCTTCTATTCCAGCTTTACAAATAGTGGTAGGATTTAAATTCAGATATGGCTGACTTGCAAAGCCATATCTTTCTCTTTTTTTAATTGTTGTTCAAGTATAGTTGTCCCAATTCCCCCAGCCCCCCCTTCCCGGCCCACCCCCCCTTAGTCAATCCCCACCCTCTTGTCCATTACCATGGGTCCTTTATACATGTTCCTTGACTAGAAGCTTCTCCTTTCCCCTGTTATTCCCCTCCCCTCTGGTTACTTTCAGTTTGTTCCTTATTTCCATGTCTCTGGTTCTATTTTGCTTATTTATGTTGTTCATTAGGTGAGATCATGTGGTATATGTCTTTAACCCCCTGGCTTATTTTGCTTAGCATAATGCTTTCTAGTTCCATCCATGCTGTCACAAAGGGAAGGAGTTCCTTCTTTCTTCTGCTGCATAGTATTCTATTGTGTAAATGTACCACAGTTTTTTTTATCCACTCATTTCGTGGTGAGCACTTAGGCTGTTTCCAGCATTTGGCTATTGTACATTGTCCTGCTGTGAACATTGGGGTGCATAGGTTCTATTGAATTAGTGTTTCAGGGTTCCTAGGGTATAGTTCCAGCAGTGGGATCACTGGGTCAAAAGGGAGTTCCATCTACAAAGCCATTTCTTTCAATGTATCACCGTCTCCTTGGTTTTAGATTCTGCCCTTTATGATTAGCCGTATGGCTTTGAGCAAGTAATTTGAACTCTTTAAGCTTTAGTCTTTTTCATCTGTTAAATTGCTTCACAGAATGAAATGACATAATAAATGTGAATTTTAAAAGCTATATTATTTAATATTGTCATTTGATTTAAGTATCTTGTATGGGGCAGAGGGTACATGGGAAATCTCAATATCTTCATTTCATTTTTGCTGTTAATCTAAAATGGCTCTACAAAACTGAAGTCTTTATATTTAAAAAGTTATATGCTCTGCTTATTAAGGTTGAACTTTATAGTTTTTTTAAAATCTGCTTTTTACCTATGAAGATTCATATATATCAGTAGAAAACGTGAAAGCCTGCAGTGCATTTCCCAAATCCTCCCTTCAGAGATAACTTACTGTCAAAAATTAGTGCATAGTTTTCTTCTATACTACACTAAAGTTTAAAAAAACAGCAAGCAGCTTTCTCACTTAGTGATGGTTTGGATGTCTTCCTACGTCAGAAGATGTAGATGTACACCATTTCTAATTGCTTTTGCATAAGCTAGATAAACTGTCAGATCCTAAAAAGCTTAACTTGTAACATTGCCTTTTTCTGAGAATGAAGAAAGTTATTCCTTCTGCTAGCCTGTGTGAATTCTCTCTTGAAAATAGTAAACTGCATTTTCTTCTAGATAATCCTTAACTTTGATTGACAGACCTTTTCCCAAAATAGTTTAAATCAGTAAACTAGCATAATTGGACTTACACAAGAGTTTCATGTGAAGCTATATTTTTCCAAATATTATCCCAATACTATTTAGATTTAAAATTTATAATTAAAAATGTTATCTAGTCAAGAAGGTTAAAAAAAACTACTGTTCACTTCTTTGTAAAACTGCTTTGTAAAAAGAACTGCTTTGTAAAATAAAGATTATATATACTTTTTAATCTTACAAACTATATCAGTTTTGGAATCGAATAGTAAGCAGTCAGCTAGAACTCTTATCTGTTGACTCTTAAAGTATGTCCCCTGCGGCCATGTTGCATTGGTGGAATGCTTTAAGCACTTCAGTCTAATGAAGTAGGAGAAAATTAAGCATAAAAACCTATCATACAAGAGAGTGGGCACTTAATATATATTAGAATTGGAAATGAGAAAATGGACTTTTCATATTACTAGCCTAAATGGCACTAGTGATTCATAATTAATTAAAATTCATTATTTAGGACAAAGAGAAATACTAAACATATTGAGAACATAATAGGAACAAAAGATATAAATGAAAAAGTGCAGTTATTTTTATTTAAACATACATACTTGGGTGTCAGTAACTGGGTCCAGGTGGGATTAACCAAGGAGAGATTTTAAATTTGGGGGAAAGAGCTTCTTAACTAGAAATGGGAAGGCAGAGAAAAATATAAATTAATAGAAAGGAGTAAAAGCAGAAGTCTCCTTATTTTGGTGCAAAAGATAGTGTAGAATTTTTATCAACATAAACTTATTATAACTCTTCTCAGAAAGAAGGCTTTCTGTTGGTCAGCTTCTGGCCAGCACTACTGACCTTCTAAGGTCAAAATTCCTGGTTCTCAGACAAGAAGAGTAGTAAGAAACATCCTAAAATTGCCTTTAATCTTTAGTTCCCAATGAACCTAATATGTTGATCATGTAATTTTTATTAGAAACAAAAAGGAGGCTATTTGGGACAGCCGGGAGGTTTTGTTTTGTTTTGGGAATTCTCAGTGAGAGGGGAACCGTCTTTAGACGGGTACTGTGTGTGCTGTATGTGCCAGTGACCTGCGCTCACAACCTAACCGACTCCCAGATTGTCAGTGCCAGTACAACGGTTACAATCTAGAATCCTTATGTACTTGCATAATAACATAAATTGGGAAGTCATCCTAGAAATCTTTTTAATATCCTAAAAATTGTGATTTGTTAGTTGTATATAAAAAAATGTTTTTGCAAATTCTTTATTTTTATGTATTGTATTTTGATGTGTAGAAATCAACTGACTAACTCAGGTTGTAAAAGAGAAAACTAGTATTTTGAATTTCTTTAATGAAAATTAGGGACTTTAAGATGAATTTTTATAATGTTTATAGTTGAGAAGAAAGACTGGAGGACAGAACTCCCTTTGCGTAGTTTTTGTTACCCAGAGCTCTCTGGCTGGTCTTCTGATAAGTGTAGACTGTGCAGGACCAATCAGTACTTCAGTGAGATCCAACAAGTGGGCCTTCAGCAGTCTGCCATTCTTATGTGTGTTAATATTTTCAGAAAAGCAATAAATGTTTTTCTTTTAAGTTAAAAAAGAATTTAAATAATTTAAAAATCAGTACGCTTTTATCCTAAGTAGTCTAATAAAACCTTTATTAAAGTGCATTACTGTCTCATGGTAAAATTCACCCTTTTTAGTGTATAGTTCTGAATCTTTACATCTACAGTCACATAACCCACCACAGTAAGACATAGAAGAATGTTTTTATTACCCACCCCAACAAAGTTTCTTTGTGCCCTGCTGTAGTCAACCCTTGCCGTACCTCCAAGCCTCTGGCAACCACTGATCTGTATCCTTTCCTTATAATTTTGTCCTTTATAAAATATAAATATAAATGGAGTCAGGTCTATTTCTGGACTCTCTTATCTATCTGTATGGCTATCCCTTTGCCAGTACTACAGTGTCATTACTTACTGTACTTTTTTAGTGATACATACAATATATATTACTCTTTCATTGATTTTTTTTCTTGGTGTGAAATGAGTGTTAATTGGAGTTAATGCTTTTCTTATATTTATCATTAGCATTTTTTAATTAAACTTTATATTTTGAAAACTGTAGATTCATATGCAGTTGTGAAATAATACAGAATTTCCCACTGTAACACTAGTGTCCTGCAGAATTATAGTACAGGGCCACAACCAGGATGCTGACGTTGATATGTCATGACACATGACGTGCCTGTCACTGCAGGAATCCCTCCTGTTGTCTCATAGCCACACCCACAAATCATGGATTGTTGAGCTGATTTTCCTTCTTTAGATATTCAGTCTCTTGAAACAAACATGACTTGAAATCTGTATTGCCAGTAACAAGGTAACTTTCAAGTTTGAAAATCTTACTCAGCATTTTTTTGGCTGAATTGAGTAGTACAACACTCTGACTCAAAATACGTTTAACATAGACAAAATGTTTATAAACGATCAGTGTTTAATAAAAGTGTTCAGTACAACTAATAGATTGCTTATTGCTTTTTCTTATCAGCCAGAATTTGACTTGGTGCAGATAAGAGAAAAACATTTAGTGGCATGAACAAAGTACAAATTTCTCTCTCATGTAAAATGAGAGAGAGCTGTACAGAAGCTGTAGTGTGGGACTGGGTGTGCAGGCCCACAGGGTTGTCAGGAACGCAGGCCTTTTCTCATTGTCTGTTCCCTTGTCCCAGGGTTATGACTGTTGTTTTCTTTGTTCAGGATAACAGAAAGCTTGCTTCTCTGCCTTTATCCATCCTTCACATTGAAGCCTATTTAAGTGTTCTAAAATAATACTATTATCATCTTGAAAACAAAGGTTCTTGTTGCTAAGTCTGTGGTGGCTTTTCATTTTATTGAATGTTTAGTTGTCTCTGATCTTCATACATTGTTTGCCTCCTCACAAGGTTATCATCACTTTGTACACATTGACATCAGTACACCAGGCCAGCATACAGCTGAGCCCACAAACACTTGGCATACATATTAATCTGAATAATGAACTAGTTGGAATTTTTAGGTATTCTGATAAAACTTTAATTACTTTGGTTGATACTTCAGCCAGACTAACTCATGTGGCTTTAAGGTAATAATTATGAATACTAAAGAGCTTAAACAGCATGCTGATAATATCCTGGTATTTGAAGCTTATTAGAAATATGAAGGATTTAATCCATATATCATAACCAGAATTTTCTTTCCCAAGATTTTTATTTGTACTATATATCTTTTAATAAATAGACTTAGTCTTTAGTAAGAATCTGATTATTTTTTATATCTTTTGATATTCAGGCTTATAATAGGTCAAATGCTAATTGTAGAAGTTACAAGACCTGGTTCTCTGGTCCATAAAGAGTCTTGGGGGGTAAAAAAAAAAGTCTTGGAACCATTCAAAATGAAACGTTCTTTGAATTACTCTAATCAGTTAGTCTAGAAAGTGCGGTGTTACACACAATACACCCTTTTCTTATCTCCTCTTCTCCCCGTAGGAGTAACAGCCTAAGTCGCTGTCTCACCCGATGTAGCAGACTTGTTAACTGGTTTCCTCCACTTAAAACAAAATATCACATAACTTCCTTTAATTTGAGTTTTTAAACTCTAAACTTCAAATTAAGCAGGTCTACTCTGTATCTACCTATAAAGTTGAGGTTATTATGTAAGCACAGCATTAAAATAAATGTTTAAGAAAATAAAATGTCACTGAGGCAACCCAGGAGGGCAGGTGTACAGTGTGCCCCTTTTTAGAGACCCAAACAAAGGGACAGTCCTCCTCTCAAGTAGGTCTCCCGAGGTTTCTAGTCGTCTTTCCTTTTGCTGTTAAATATTTATCTTTTACCCAAAATGCCTTGTAAAACTTCTGCATATATTTTAATTCTAGAATGTTTTATAATTTGCTATTGCTTTAATAAGCTTGTATTTTGAGATATAAGTTGGACTGTGACTGTTAACACAAAATAAATGACTATTAAAACAGAAACAACTTTTTGGGGGAGAGGTATATGCGTTTACTATTCCAAAATATTCTCATAAATGGCTATTCCCTTATTTAACTTGTCACTGTTACAGATGTGGCTAACTTCTGCTGTGTCTTCTGTTCTTGCTGCTGTGGAAATGAGTTTAAGTAGTTGACACTTTAGGAGTTTCTCAGTTGAGAAGCTAGACTTCAATCTCTGAAATACCCTGGGATCAGCTGTCCCCCTCAATCCAGTAACGGAGTGGGAGATTGGAAAGCATGTGGGCTTCTGAATCAAACAGTTAAAAAGTTGGCTGTATTGTTACTGGTTTATATGACTATGAGCAAATAATTGAACCTTTCTGACCCCAAATTTCAACTCCTGAAAACTGTGTAACTTGAGCAGAGTTGATATGAGGAGAGAAATATGTATAATTTACATACTTATCTGGCACACAGAACTCTAATAATAATCAGCTTCCATTCTATCCTCAAATAATTGAGCATAACTTTAATTTAGAAAGTTTCTTTACTTGTAAAGAGCCAGTAATGGGGCCTTTTTCATGATTCTTTAACCTTTTTAATGATCTAATCTTTGGACTCCCTAGAACCAAGAAATTGTAGCAAGTGGACTTGAAAAAATAGACTAAGTGTTTTTGGAAATCTATTAGAAGATGTTGACACCTTGTGTAGCTAACTGAAGTTTATCTAAGCATTAACAAGAGGCCTACCCTTTATTGAATTAACAAGAACTGATACCTATGGTTTGGTGTGGTATAAGTTAATAGTAGCATTGATAATAACTAGTATAATTTATGAATAAAACATCTGCTACATTCTAGGCAATGCCCTTATGCTATATTGGTCTCTTTCTCCATTATTCCTCTGTCAGGGAGTTGCATTCCTAACTGTTAATTGCTTATTGGTTTTAAATAAGTTTTTTCTTAAGTTACTGTAGCTCTGTGGGCCTCACTGGGGTCATGTACTGTGCCCTTCGATGGACTGTCAAACCCTTTTAGGCACCACATCCACCATACCTGCACCCAGAGTAGACCCATTTACTTTGTTTATTCCTTGTGACCACCATCACCACTTAGGGGACTCAGCTGGGCCCTGGCAGTGAAAACCATCTCTTTTTCTAATTTGAACACCCTTGTCAAAGTTTCACTGAAAAGCATGCTTTATCACCTCCTGGAACTCTGAGCTGTATGATCCCTGGAAGTGATACCCAGACACTTCAAAAGTGGGTCCATTTGATTCTTTGCATATTTTTATCTAGTTCATGTCACTAAATTACAGAATCTATTTGGTATTAGTCTACATAATTACCTAACAAGTTTTGATATGACTTTCTGTGGTTGCTCATCTTTAGAAACACTGGTTTAGTTCTATTAGCCAGTGGTGAAAGTAAACCTTCAGTTTTTTTTACACCATTTCCATTTGCTGCCAATATAGTCTTGGTAATTGAGCCTTCTTAAGCTTCATTTTTAGCACAAAGAAATTTCTTTTTTAAGTTGTGGTAAAATAAACATAAGTTAAAATTTACCATTATAACCATTTTTAAGTGTTTGATTCAGTGGCATTAAGTACACTCATAGTATTACGTAAGCATCATTACTGTTTCCAGAACTTTCTTATCATCCCATACAGAAACTGTACCCATTAAGCAATAATTCCTCGTTTGTCCCTTATTCCAGACCTGGTAACTTTTATTCTATACACATTCTGTCTCTGAATTTGCCTCTTCCAGGTACTTCAGATAAATAGATTCATACAATAATTGTTCTGTTATGTTTGGCTTATTTCACTGAGCATAATTTTTTCAAGGTTCATGTTGTAGCATGGATCAGCCTTTTATGGCTGAATAATATTTCATGGTACGTGTGCCCGAGGTCTGTCCAGAAACTATCCAGCCATGTATGTGAAAAATAGAGACACTTATTAAAGAAAATACAAGATACAAGAATCAGTGTACATAGGACAATGACATCTCAGTCACCTTGAAAGTAAGCACCTTGGGACCTCACACAGTTCTCCCAGTTGCCATCAGCTGCCTACCATATTTTCCTGAATCTCATTGACTATCTGAAGTGTCTTCCCTTTCAAACGTGATTTTAGTTTTGGGAAAAGCCAGAAGTCACAGGGCACCAAATCTGGGCTGTAGGTGAGCTGAGTCACCAGGGTGATTTGATGTTTTGCCAAAAAGCTCTACATAAGGCATGTAGCATAAGTGGGTGCGTTGTTATGATGAAGATGCCAATCACCAGTTGTTCATAGCTGCAGCCTTCTGAATCATCTAAATATTTTCCATTGAGAAATGTGTAAGCTTAATGCACATTTCATGCAGATTTGTTGCTCTACTTGCTCAGCCATTTTGAATTGAGGGCCACACAATATACAGGCTCACTCAACAGCATCTACCACCCCCACTGACTAGTACAGTGAAGTCATCATTGTTCACGAATGCACATTCCAGTCCACTGTCCGTGGCTGCCAGGTTACATTCATGCCGCACAAATTGTTCTTGTTATATTAACAAGGGTTGGACTTTTCCCCAACAGACATTGTGTACAACATTGTATTTATCCATTCATCTGTTGTTAAGCACTTGATTTGTTTCTACCTTTTGGCTATTGTGAATAATACTGTTATAAACATTGGTATACAAGCATCTTTTGAGTTCTTTTTTTCTAACAGTGTCAAATATCTGTAATTTTTCGTGCTCTGACTGGGAATTGAACTGGTGACCTTTTAGTTTGAAAGACAGCAGTCAGTCCACTGAGCCACACCAGCCATGGCTTGAGTTCTCATTTTCATTTCTTTTGGGTGTGTACCTTGAAGTAAAATAGCCATTTATCTGATAATTCTATGTGTAATCTTTTTAGGAATCACCATATTGTTTTCCACAGCACTGTACTATTTTACACGCCCACGGGCAATGTACATGGGTTACAGTTTCTCTGTATCTTCACCAACACTTGTCACTTTTCACAATTTTTTGTTTTTTTAACACTAGTCATGTTAGTGGGGGGGAAAGGCAGAAAACTGTACTTGAACAACAATTAATAAATAACATAAAATAAATAATAGTCGTGTTAGTGGGTATGAGTGGATCTCATTGCAGTTTTGATTTTTCATTCCCTTTATGACTAAAGATCCTGAATATCTTTTCATGTATTTGTTCCTACTTATGTCTTTTTGAGGGAAATGTCAGTTCAAGTTCTTGGACCATTTTTTAATTGGATTGTTTGTTTTATTGTTGAGTTATAAGAGTTTTTTACATGTCCTTTCCTCTTTGGTGTTTTGGAAGATTTTGAAAATTGGTATTGATTCTTTAAATACTTGGTAGACTGGGGGGGTTGGTGGGGGGAAGCTGTAAATTACTGATTCAGTCTTCTTGCTAGTTATATATCTTTTTAAATTACCTATTTCTTCTTGAGTAGTTTGTGTGTTTCTAAGAATTTGTCCATTTCACCTAGATTATCCAGTTTATCAGCATATAATTGTCGATAGTATTTTCTTACACTCTTTTTAAATAATGTATCTTATTGATTATGTTATTACAGTGTCACACTTTTTCCTCCCCTTTATTCTCCTCCACCATGTACCCCACCTCCCACCAACATTCCCCCACCTTAGTTCATGTCTATGGGTTATACATATAAGTTCTTTGGCTTCTCCATTTCCCATACTATTCTTAACCTCCCCCTGTCTATTTTGTACCTACCATTTATTCATGCTTCTTATTCCCTGGACCTTTCCCCCCATTCTCTCCCTTCTCCCTCTCCACTGATGACCCTCCATGTGATTTGTATTTCTGTGATTTGTTCCTGCTGTAGTTGTTTGCTTAGTTTATTTTTGTTTTTTTTTTTTAGGTTAGGTTGTTAAACAGTGCCACTTGTTCAGCTTTTGCTGGGCTTTCAGTCACTTCCTCTGCCACCCACAAGCAAATTGGGCCCTTCTGGTGCTGATTCCTGGGTGGGTGGCTCTGTGTACATTCCCGGACCCTGTGGGTCTCTCCAACAAACTCTCCTGTGAGGCTGGGAGTTTCTGCTGCTCCAACCCCCACAGGTTTTTTTCAGTCAGAGGTTCTGAGACTTTATTTCCCTGCCCTGGAGCCCTGGGTTGCACGGTCTGTTCCACTCCACAGTTGTTCCCCTGGCTTACCTGCCTGCAAATGTGGGACCGCCCACTCCACCAGCTGCCATGTTGACATGAATCCTCTCCATTCTGTCTGCCCATCTCAGCTCCTCCTACCAATGTGGGTAAATGTTTTTTCTTTAACTCCTTGGTTGCCATACAGTTTGATTTTCTTGCGGTTCTGGTAATATTTTTTGTTATTTTTGGTCATTGTCTTTCTTTTGGTTGCGCAAGGAGGCAAAGTGTCTACCAGTACCTCCATCTTGGTTGGAAGTCCCCAAAATGAACTGATTCTAAATATACTGCTTTTCTTTCTGGAATTGTATGCTTCTATTTATTTTGGCTGTATCAAACCCTCATTTTGAAAAAACATATGAAAGGGTAAATTGTCAGTTTATTGAATCAAAGGAAAGATTAACCACCTAAATCTGAGATGGCAAGGTACATCTAACTCTGAGGAAGAACAGAAAAAAATAGAACTGATTACCTCTAGTAGTACCCTTGCCATCTCTCTTCTCTCTTCTCTCCTCTCTTGTAAGCTTTTTAAAATCTTCTCTCACTGCATACTGGTCCACTCCACGTGATAGGAAGTATGTGTGCCAACAGCACCAAAATTTTATATTTTATAGGTTCTCTGATGGGGTAGGAACTGATTTTAACTTCCTAGATTCCAGATTTTAAAATCTTAGGAAATGATCTGTTGTCTCAACAAAAGGTGCCTACCCAGTATTCACTAACTCTAGCCAGGGTCTTGTGGGAGTTTGACAGCTCTACCAGTAGTTATACGTAAAAAGGGGGTGTGTGGAAAGAATGAAGTTCTTGGGAGAATTGGGCTGGTGAATGGACAGGCAGGCAGTCTTATAATGCCCACAATATCTCAAAACTTGCTTATGGCATGGGTTGATGAAATGAATGCCACAGCAAGTAAATTTTCTAATCTTGAGCTGCTTTAGAGAATAGAGATTTACATATTGGTGGTATATATGTGCTTTTAGACATTCTTGGTTAATAAAACCTCCCCCTGGATTGTCTAAGAGTTGTAGAAGTGCCATAGATATAATTCCAACAGTACGCACATTTCCTCTCCCTCCCTCCCTCCTGTACCCCGCTTTTACTTGTGACTGCGTTGATTTAACAACTTGAGATATATTTCACATACCATAAAATTTACCCATTTAAAATGTACAGTTCAGTGTTTTTTAGTATATTCGTGGCGTTGCGCAACCATCACTACAAATTAGTTTTAGGACATTTTCTATATCCCAGAAAGAAAGACCATTCCTGTTAGCAGCCACTGCCCTCTGTGCTCGTCTCTTACCCTCCCCCCACCCGACGCCCAAGTTCCTGAAGTTCCTGGCAACCCCTCATCTACTTCATGTCTCTGTAGATTTGCTTATTCTGGTTTTTCATACAAATGGAATCATATAGTATGTTGCTTTTTACTCCTGGTTTCTTTCACTTAATGCTTTCAAGGTCATGTTATCAGTACTTCTTTTTTTCTTTTGCTGAATAATATTACATTGTTTAAATACACCACATTTTATTTTATTTATTTTATAATCCTCACCTGAGGATATATTTTGTCGATTTTAGAAATAGAAAAAGGAAGAGAGAGAAAGATCAATGTGAGAGATAAACACCAATCGGTTGCCTCCCTTATGCTCTCTGACAGGGGATCTAACTCGCAACCTAGTTATATATCCTGACTGGTAGACAGACCTACAGCCTTTTGGTGTACAGAACAATGCTCCAACCAACTGAGCAACCTGGCCAGGGTTGGCTATATAACATTTTATTCCAATTGAAAATTGTCACAGTAAAATGGGACTGAGGACTATTTCAGTTATGGTGAATGAATCTGAAACTGTAGCACATAAAACCCAGAGTAGGCAGAGGTAAGGGAAGTCAAAGTAGGGGTAATAGAATTAGTGAATAGGAAGCTTTCCAGAGATCAGAAACCACAACAAAAGTTACAGTGAGAATGAAAAAGACTATGATCAGGAAAATTTTAGAATTTAAAATATTGGAGGCTTTGAAGAACTATAAGGCCTAATCTGTATAATGAAGTGTTATGCCAGAATTTTATTTTCTAAGTAGTAATTTTAGGTAAGGATATAATTGCCAAGAATCTTGATAAATTGACCTTTAAAATAGTTTTGTATTATTTTACCTTATAGCCAACCTTTGCTTAAATTAGATGTTACAGATTCTCTTTTTTATAAAGTTGGTTATATCAATCAGCCATAGTTTCTATAAAACAAAAATATTTTCAGCGTACAATAATAGATTGTTTTGAAATGCTTGATTATAAAATATCAAATGATTTACATTTTTAATGTATCATTTTCTTTCAGGTTACAGTGTAGGATTTTGGAAGTCTTCCCTCCATCTCATCAAAATGGTTTTGCTAATGGACATGTCAGCAGTGTAGATGGAGAAACTATCATTATCAGTGATAGTGATGATTCAGAAACACAAAACAGTTCTTTTCAAAATGGGTAAGTGATTTTTATTAATTTTTAAAATATGTATCAGATTGGCTAATCATATTCCATTGAAACAGTTTTTTCTTTAGTCCCTTCCTTAAGAAAGGCACTTTCTTCTAGTCATACTGTGGTATATTATTTAGCTGAAAAATGTGCTTCCACAATGCATGTTTAAGTTTGTAAAACTGAAACTTACCTAAGTTAATTCTAGTTAGCAGCTTAAGAGCAACTGAAGCTCATCTCATTCAATAACACACATTCCCCTTTTGTTTGCTTGGGAAAATTAATTCTGTACTTCATCAGACTTACTTATGGTACATATGACAAAGAAACTCTGTACCCTTCTGAAACTCAGTCAGTTGACAAACCTGCATCAGGTAAGTGCTCTCTTGGAGAAAAAGTACACGAACATCTAGATTGGCACGCCCTGCAGGTAAATTTAAAATCTCAGCTGAGTCTTCAACTGATGAGCCTCTTTACATGTTTTAACTCAGCTCCCTCCTTAGTTCTCCACAGCCACCGTCTAACTCTTCACTGCTCCATTCTGTTCCCTCTCTGTCTTTAAAGAATCTCAGCCTTAAAAATGCTTCCTCCAGCCTGTCTTGTGTCTTTCTTTTACCTCCCTGTTTTCAGAAAACAGTACCATAATCAAATAAGAAACCTGAAACTACTCTTTTTTTTTAATTTATTGATTTGAGAGAGAGAGAGAGAGGAAGGAAAAGAGAGAAGAACATTAATTTGTTGTTCTACTTATACATTCATTGACTGATTTAGTATACATGCCCAGACCAGGGATCAAACCCACAACGTTGGTATATCAGGTCAATGCAATAACTGAGCTACCCAGCCAGAGTTCTGGGGCCACTCTAAAAACTTCCTTTAACTCCTTTGCTCCTGAAATACTAGTTAGTAACTATCAAGTTCTGTCTTGCAGAACCTTGTAATTCAAGTTCCCTTTTTTTCTGATTTGAACTATTGTATCTGTAGCCAGCATTTCAGCATTTACTGTGTCCTGACCCTGTGCTAAGTGCTTGCTTTGCCTGTCTGTCAGTTCTGGAAGAATATTGTTATTTTTACTTAACAAGAACTTGAGCCTTAGAAAGATTAATTGGCTTTTCATGAGGTTATCTAGCTAGTGCACTGGCTGACAGAAAAGTGATTTTTGGGTGAATGAATGAAGCATGGTATGGTCCGATATACTAAGTCTTTTGATGTACCTCACTTTTTTTTTCTTGAGTCACCACTACTCAGAAAAAGAAATTAATAGGTCACTTGTCTGTATCTCTTATTGAATATATAGTTTAGCATGCAGAATTGGTGGGTATTGTGGTAGTTAACACACGTCCCTTAGCAGCTCTGAGAGTACTTCATCTGGGGTTTTTTGGACTTTGGCAAAGAGTGTAACCCTTCAAGTTATATATTAGATGAGTTCTGAACAGTTAAGTCCAGATTTTGTATATAAAATTTTTTAATTGATGTTTAAATATGGTAAGCATTTGTTTATAAAGTTTTTCATAAAGTAATTTATCATTTGTGGTTATTTTGTAGTGACTTTTAATATACTCTTCTAATTGTTTTTGGTGCTTTGGGATGGAAGTGTCTAGATTCTTAGGTTCAGCACTCTATTATTCAGCATGTTAATGTCCTTTCCCTTCTGTTTAGATTTTAATATGAGCTAACTGCATATTTTGTGGCTAATTTAACTTGGGTACAAAGCAAATTAATTCAGAATCTCAATTAGTAAGCGAATGTTTTACCTGTTGTATGTAGCATTTAGAAGAATATTTCTATTTGTAAATCCCACTTGTGCCACTTACAAGAAGCTCATCACAAAGTGTAATTGAATTTGGCCAGAGGAGTAATTAGTAATACTTGTCTGCCCTTGTAGTCTGTGCCTTCTCCTTTTAATACAGGTACTTGGAATAGACTCTCGATCTAAGAAAATTGAATAAGCTAGGCTATTACTTTATTCATAGATATATTTAACCTGTTTATGATTCTCAGAGAATCTGAGCTTTAACTGTGCATCAAAATCATACTATGTCTGGTTATTTATGTTGCTACTGTGGTATCCAGAGATACCAGGAAGAGTGAAACATAGTCATCTTTGCACCTTTGCTGTGTTATTTCTATAAATTCCCTAACTTAAGTGATTTACCTCTAGGTTGCTCCCAGAACAAAACATAGTCTGGATTTTCTTATGTTTGAGTAAGTGGGTTGAAGGGAAAGGAACAATTCTTTATCAGGCGTTTTCCACGAGTTAAACTGTGTGACAGCCCCCACATGTTGTTTATTCCTCACACCCATTCTATAAGGGTAGATTGTCATAGTCTTACATTGGTGAGGAGAAACAGAAGTTCCAAGTTAGAAAATTTGCCCAGTATCACATAGTTGACAGTATCTGCAAGATATATTAAAGGAGCATATTTGGAATTATAGGTCCTCAAAGTGATACCAGCATTTTGTGGGAGAGAGGGTGAGGCAGAGGCAGAGAGGGAGAGAACATCCCTCTCATTTGCCATTTTAACCATTTTAAGTGTACAGTTTAGCGGCATTAATTACATTCACAGTGTTGTACAACTATCACTGCTATTTTCAAAGCTTTTTCGTCTGTCTAAACAGAAGCACTGTACCCATTAAGTAATAATTTCCCATTTCCTTGTCCCCCCACCTCCTAGTAACCTCTAATCTGGTTTCTGTCTCTTTGAATTTACCTATTCTAGATATTTCATATAAATGGAGTCATAATATTTGTCCTTTTGTGTCTGGCTTATTCCACTTAGTATAATTTTTCAAGGCACATCCATATTGTAGCATATTGAGATTTATAACAGAATAAAAGAAAGAAGGAAAGAATGAATGAATGAATGAGTGAATGAATGAATAAAGTGAATGCACCCTCAAAGAGACAAAAAGGTAAGACGTTGATGGGGTTTTAAATGTGTAGGTTCTTTGCCAATTTTTTTGTTTCTTTTAGATTCTATTTATTTATTTTTAGAGAGGTGGGAAGGGAAAGGAAAGAGAGGGAAAGAAACAGCTGTCAGTTGCCTCTCATTCACCCCCAACAGGGGACCTGACCTGCAACCCAGACACGTGCTGTGACCAGAAATCAAAACAACAACTTTCCTGCCCTGGCTGGTGTAGCACAGTGGACTGAGCATGGGCCTGCGAACCAAAGGGTCACCCATTAGATTCCCAGTCAGGGCACATGCCTGGGTTGTGGGCCTGGTCCCCAGTTGTGGACACATGAAGGGCAGCTACACGTTGATGTTTCTGTCCCTCTCTTTCTCCTTCCCTTCCCCTCTCTCTAAATAAATAAATAAAATCATTAAAAAAGAAAACAGCAACTTTTTGGTTTACAGACCTGTAGTCAGTCCACTGAGCCACACCAGCCAGGGCAGCCAATTCTTAGAACAGGGTAAATTACATTATCTCCACTTTTGCTCTCAAATTACAAAGCTATGAAGAAGAAAGTTCAAAAGCAGATATAAGAACTATTTGTTTTACCTAATTTTACAAATTCTACCTAAACTGGGTACTCTGCTTATTATTCTGTAGTTATTCTCTTCACCCAAGAAAAATATATCAAATGAGTAATTAGAGTACCTACCTAACATAAAATAGTGCTTTGTATTTTTTTTGACTAACAGAATGGTGAGGGATATCAGTAACATATAAAATCCTAGTTAAAATAAATACACATTAGATTGCGTTATAGTACTCATGTTCTTAGAAACTAGGTTTCCGTTTAAAATCTCACATTTCCACAAAAATAATTAACTGATTTGTGTCTTTCCTCTGCTCTTTTTAGGAAGAAAAGAGACGCAGTTGATCCCTTATTGTTTAAGTACAAGGTGCAACCCACTGAAAAAGAATTGTATGAGTGTGCCATTGTCAAAGCCACACACATCAGGTAAACTTCAGTGTCTTCTCTGTGCTACTTTAAAGTCCTGTAATTATTTTAGGTTAAGAGGATTTGATGTAGAACAAATGGGTAGTGTTGCAAGTGGTCACTTCTTTTCTTAAAATGAATGGGCATTAATATGCTCATAGATTGAGAAAGTGAACCCTGATAGACTCTATGAGCCCTTATTTATTAACAACTATCCCCAAATAGTCTTCACATCTAAGAAATTACAAAGGACCCTATTTACAAAGTACTGCTCATGAGGGAACCCAATTTTCGAAGCTGAGAAATCAGAAGGTGCTTAGAAATTTATCGGTCATATATATATTATTTTATTCATTAGACACAAATATCTGATCAGTCTCTTCTTGTTCCTTAAGAAAGTTAAATAACAAAAGTTGAGGATCTTTTAAAATTCCTCTTTGAGGCATAATTAAGAGAGGAAAGTAGTGAGTGGTTTATATTTTTAAAAACCAGCACTATGCATAGATATATTGTGGGACAGTCCCCACGGCTGCCCGTTGAGGTTGGGCTCTTAGTCACCCGAGAGTGAGGTGACGTCATCAGCCAACTGTCAAGTTGCCTTGTAGAAGTCAGCATTGGATTTCATTTGATGTAAAATATTTTTACTTGTTCTTTCATCTCTGTTGCCCCATATATACTCATGTTCAAAGAAAAGTGATAATATAATTGGGAAGACCTTTACTTAAAAACTTTATAGTTTATTTACTCATAGAAGCTTTTACTGTGGCCTTTCTTGAAAAAATACATTGAATTTAATTTAAAAAATTACTTTCCAGAAATACTTGTGTGTCATTTATTGTTTTTGTTTTGTTATGGTGGTGTTTATTACTGTTATGGTTACTCTGTTTGAATTTGGGAGCAAGAGATGATCAACAATAGTATATTCTGGGGATCTTAAGAATTCTCTATTCTCTTTAATTTTAGTCCCATGAATTTGTTGGCTGCCATGTGAAATTTAAATACAAAATATTTAAGAATTTGATAAAAATCCATGTTCAACTCTGTTCATGAGTTCAATCTGAATATTGGTTTACATAGTGTTATGTGATATCTGGTAACCTGCCGATACTAATTTTTTAAACAATTTTAATGGTGATAACTTGTAGGAATGATCATCTAATTTTGTATGATTTGGTTTATTCTTTACAGTATATTTTTCTTGAGGAATATTTGATTTCTAAGTGGTTCCTAAGCAATAAATGCATATACAATTATTTTTTATCCTCACCAGAGGATGTAGCCATCGATTCCAGACAGAGGAGGGGGGAGAGAGAAACAGAGAAACACAGATGGTTGCCTCCTAAACACGCCCCAATGGGGACAGAACCTGCAGCCTAACCATGTGCCCTGACTGGAAATTGAACCCACAACCTTTCAGTTTACTGGATGATGCTGCAACCAACTAAGCCACATTGGCCAAAGCACATATACTATTTTTAATGGACTTTTATAATAGATCCAATCAAGTAGATCTTATTCTATACAAATACTTTTGTATAAAGTTTCTTGTTACTTCTACATAAATACTATTGGAAAATGAAATGTCCTTTTCCTAGGTTTGAAAGTGAGGTTGTTATAGATTTACAGAGATTATGGAAATCAGATTGAATTCTTTGGTACTAACTTTCCTCTTTCTTCTTTTTCCTCTTTAGTCGGAGAAAACACCTATTTTCTCGTGAGAAACTAAAGCTTTTTCTAAAGCAACACTGTGAACCACAAGATGGAGTCATTAAAGTTAAGGTAATTCAAACAGTAAAATTATTTGCTAGAAAGAAGAAAAAAAGAGACATGAGTAGTGGTATAAAGTTATAATGTTGAAATATTATATCAAAGTTGGTTAAAATAGCTCTCTTTTTATCTAGAGTCAATTTTTAGTAATTTTCTTTGTTTATTGGATTAAATGCTGTTTTTGCAATTGCTAGACTTTCTAGGTGGTACAGGTGCTACCACTTTTTTTCCTGGTAAAAAAAAATTACCCGGGTGAGAATAGATGGTAAACTTGACAAAAGAAAGGTTGTGGAGTGGGGCAAGTATAATTTTTAAATATATTTTATTGATTATGCTATTACAGTTGTCCCATTTCCCCCCTTCATTCCCCTCCACCCTGCACATCCTCTCCCACATACATTCCCCTCCTTTAGTTCATGGCCATGGATTGTACATATAAGTTCTTTGGCTTCTACATTTCCCATACTCTTCTTACTTGCCCCCTGCCTATTTTCTACCTACCATCTATGCTACTTATTCTCTGTAACTTTTCCCCCTCTCTCCTCCTCCTACTTTCCTGTTATTAACCGTCCATGGGATCTCCATTTCTGTGGTTCTGTTCCTGTTCTAGTTGTTTGTTTAGTTTATTTTTGTTTTTGTTTTAGGTGTGGTTATTAATAATTGTGAGTTTGCTATCATTTTACTATACATGTTTTTTATCTTCTTTTTCTTAGATAAGTCCCTTTAACATTTCATATAATAAGGGCTTGATGATGATGAACTCCTTTAACTTGACCTTATCTGAGAAGCACTTTATCTGCCCTTCCATTCTAAATGAAAGCTTTTCTGGATAGATCAATCTTGGATGTAGGTCCTTGCCTTTCATGACTTGGATATCTCTTTCCAGCCCCTTCTTGCCTGTAAGGTCTCTTTTGAGAAATCAGCTGACAACCTGATGAGAACTCCTTTGTAGGTAACTGTCTCTTTATCTCTGCTTCTAAGATTCTCTCCTTCATTTTTGTCTTGGCTAATGTAATTATGATGTACCTTTGTGTATTCCTCTTTGGGTCCAACTTCTTTGGGATTCTCTGAGCCTCCTGGACTTCCTGGAAGTTTATTGCCTTTGCCAGATTGGGGGAGTTCTCCTTTATTATTTGTTCAGATAACTTTTCCACTTGTCACTCTCCCTCTTCCCTTTCTGGCACCTGTATAATTTGGATGTTGGAGCATTTAAAGATGTCCTGGAGGTTCCTAAGTCTCTCCTCATTTTTTTTATTCTTGTTTCTTCATATTTTTCTGTTTGGTCATTTTTTTCTTCCTTCTGGTTTACTCCCTTGATTTGAGTCCCAGTTTCCTTTCCATTACTTTTGGTTTCCTGTGCATTTCCCTTCATTTCAATTAGTTTAGCCTTCATATGTCCCTCTAATTTGTGACTAAAATCAACTAGTTCTGTGAGCATCCTGATCACCAGTGTTTTGAACTGTGCATCTGATAGGTGGGTGATCTCTTGGTCGCTTAGTTGTATTTGTTGTGGAGCTTTGATCAGTTCTTTCATTTGGGCCATTTTTTTTTGTCTCAACTATAATTTTTTAAGTGTGGTTCTGGCTCACAAAAACAGATAAAAAGGGAAATGCTAAAACAGATTCTAGTAGATAGGAGAACAACATATAAGAAGGATATCAAAGGTCAATACCAGGCAGGTCGATCATCTTTTATTCATAACCATTAAAAGAGGGCAAAAATCAAGTTTAGAAACTTCAAATTATACACTGAGTGTAAAGTTAAATGGTAAAACTAATTCTTTAAAATGAAAAACATTTAACTCACATTGGGAGAAATGCCAAATCTAAGTAAAAAAAGCAATAGAATGGGTAAGAGAGATGTATACATGTGTCAGAAATTAGCTATTGCATGCTTAAGATTGATCCATGTCTTACATGTAAATGTTCATCAAAAGAAATGAAAAAAAATGAAATTAGTTTACTCTATGTGAAAAGTAGTATTTTATATCTCTAGAGACTAGGATAGATTGTTTATTAAGTAAAAGTGGGGTATTTGGTTAACTATTTGGTAGAATAAAATTAAATCTAACTCAAAAAATGAAATGAAACAAATCTTATGTTTTATGCATGCTTGAAGTACTTTGGAGGAGCAATAGAAAAGAAATAACAATGATGAGATTGATTTGACAGTATAAATATATGTAAGTTTAAAATGTCATAAATAGATTTCAAGTGCCAGAGGAAAAATACTTTAAGTGAATATAATGAGGAGCTCAAATCAGTTAGAAAAACATGAGCACTTCAGGAAAAATATAGACTAGACATGATTAAAATTCATAGCAGATGAAATATAAAAACTTAAAAATATAAGACAAAATAATCTGAAAGAAATAATTTTTAAATCTGAGCATATTTGTGTATTTGTCTTGATGAGAGGAGAATGCTTAAATTATGCTTTATTTATAGCATTGAATATCAGATAGCTGTAAAATGATGCTTACAAGAAGTTAACCATTTTTTTTAATCCTCACCTGAGGACATGCTCATTGATTTTAGACAGGGGGAAAGGGAGGGGGAGAGAGAGAGAGAAACGTAAATGTGAGAAAGAAACATTGACTGGTTGCCTCTTGCATAAGCCCCAAGTGGGACTGAACCTGCAACCCAGGTATATGCCTTGACCAAGAATGGAACCTGCAACCTTTTGGTTTATGGGACAGTGCTCCAACCAACTGCTTCAACCAACTGAGTCACACAGGCCAGGGCAAAGTTTATAATTTTTTAAAATGGATTTTAGAGAGAGGGGAAGGGAGAGAGAAAAAAGGAAACATTGATTTGCCGTTCCATTTATTTATGGATTAATTGCTTGATTCTTATGTGTGCCCTGACCAGGGATCGAACCTGCAGCCTTGGCATATTGAGACAATGCTCTAACCAACTGATCCATCTGGCCAGGGCTCAGAAGTTAACAATTTTGCTATTTGTGTTAGTGAATATACATATGAATACTTGTATATGTATATGTAAATAGCCAGTTGGCCAATTCCTCTAACTTACAAAGGTCTCTTACACATCAATGAACAAAAACAACTCAGTTGGAAAAAGTGGTGAAGGACATCAGCAGTTACTCACCAGGTAAAATAAACATTCAGTAAACATGGAAGTTCACTTTAATAAATAAGTGAAAATTAAGGTGACAGTCAACATTCTACTCTTAGAGTATAATGAAAGATTGTTAATGGGTATCTGATGCAAGTGTGCATGTGTACACACACACACATACACACACACACCCCTGCCCTCCCCAGAACAACTGAGTTTGATACCCAGTGCAGTGGGTGTAGACTGATGTTAGGAGTACTTTTACAAATACACAGAGATGTAGGTATTTATGTTTGTTGTGATACGTGTATATGAATAAGAAACCTTAGTAATTAATATATGCAAGCCTATTTTGACCTTTTTGAGTTTATTTATTTGAAAAGAAAACCACTTGTGCTTTGTGGTCATACTTAAAAGGCAATTCTATATATTCAGTGGTTTATTTATGTGGGATAGACGACCATCTTAATGGAAGTTATGTAAAATTTTAATAAATTCTTCATCTATTATAGCCAGAACTGATTGAATTTTAGATATTAAAAGCTGTGTTTTACCCCAAAGTGGAAATATATAGAAAATTGAATTACTGATAGAAGTAGTCCTGTTTTGTTAAATAATTTAAAACTGTGTATCATTTTCTTACACACTTCTGAAAGATATTTCTGTAAATGCCACATGTTTTCTTCAAGAGAAAGAATGATGATTTTGACAATTAGACAAAAAATAATCTTCAGAATTGCTAGTCAAAAACAAAAAATCTACAGTTGGATATTGAATAAAAGGTGAACATGTTCTGAATACAAGTTAAACAGACAGAAAACTCTTTTGGATTTAGCAGTTATTGTAGAACCACACCACTTCTATAAAGATGAGGTTGATTGGCCCCGGCTGGTGTGGTTCAGTGGACTGAGGACTGGCCTGTGAACCAAAAAGTCACCAGTTTGATTTCCAGGCAGGGCACGTGCCTGGATTTCGGGCCAGCTCCCCAGGGTGTATGAGAAGCAACCACACGTTGATGTTTCGCTCCCTCTCTTTCTCCCTCCCTTCCCCTCTGTCTAGAAATAAATAAATAAAATATTTTTAAAAATTAAAATTTAATTTTTTTAAAATGAGGTTGAGTGTTCTGAGTTGAAGTTTTATAGGAATTTGTCAGTTTTTCTGCTTTTACCCAGATGAGCTTTAAAATTTGATCCATAAAAATATTTGTTATCACCCCAAACTGGTAGTGGAGGGACCTAAATGTTCAGCAGTTAGGAAATGGTTAAGAAAAAAAATTATTGGTTAACAATGGATTTTAATGTTAAATATGTAGATTATTTATTAACATAGAAGATCTCATTAAAATAATCAAAAGCAAATAAAAAATGACTGTTGTATAAATGTAATTTTGAAATAATTTTAGAATTCAAGAAACTGTTGAAACATTCTTGAGATTTTTTTTTTCAGTTATGGATTTCTCTCTGGTAAAGCTGGTTATATAGTTTTTAAAAGGATCAAGTAAACTAAAATACATAACACTACATAATAGCACAAGAAATTCTAATGTTTTGGACCTGGTTTAATATGTTAATCATAGAACGTGTTAGTCGATCTTTATATGCTTTACTAATGTGTTATTATTGTACCCTGTATCTTTTTTTGATAAAGGCATCATCTCTTTCTACATATAAAATACCAGACCAAGATTTTTCTTATTTTTTTCCTGATGATCCACCCACCTTTATCTTCAGTCCTGCTAACAGGAGGAGAGGGAGGCCTCCCAAACGCGTATCTATCAGTCAGGTAAGTAGAGAACGGATAAAAACTGCCTTATAGCTCTTAATAAAACTCTTCAAGTTTAAGAGCAGTGTTTGGCTCCCCTGCCTCCATAGCCTGTAGGAAGGGACACATTCCTTCACACATAAGAATGTGTGTCCTGTATGGTGACAACAGTTCAGCAGTGAGGCTTGTAGAAACTTCTCGTGAATTAGACACGGCTCTCATGCCACAGGATTTTATACCACCGTGGAAGCAAGCGTTGTAAGCAATTACTAAAATGTAAACCAGGGTGAAATTGAGGGAATAAATGATGGTATTGAAACATTAAGCGTATATTTAAAATATGAGGGATAATAAAGCAAGTTAAAGACATTACTTTCACAAGAAATAAAGTAGAAATAAACTTTTGACATTGTTTAATTGGCCACAGACTATTTCCGATTTTTTTCTCTACCTCTTACATATTTGATGGCTACATCATCTAGTTGAGAAGGACTTTTTGGTTTTTCTAATGCATATTTTTTAAGTTGCTATAGGTTACCAATAGTTTTCTCCTGGAAGGTTTTTGTACTAATTTGTAGACTATAGAATTAACTCATATGCTGTGTGTTACTGTGATTAAAGTTATTAAAAGTTCAGTTATAAGTCAGACAGAAAAGGACAAAAGCTGTATGATTTTATTCATAAAATCATAAGATAAAGTGACAGATGAACTAACAAAACAAAACGAAAACCAAGATTCAGATACCGGGATGGTGGTGACCAGAGGGGAGCAGATTGGGGGGGCGGGCAGATGGGGGAAGGGGGTCAGAGAGTCAGACACACGGCAATGGAGGGGAACTAGACTTTGGGCAGAGAGTCAGACACACGGCAATGGAGGGGAACTAGACTTTGGGCAGTGAAAGTTCAGCTGTGACTTAGACTCAAACCTCATTTTTGTATAAAGAAAATTTAATTGAGGAGGGCTATTAAAACTTTCGTTTTCTATTCTTACTGTAAAACCAAGGCAGACCATCTGTTTATAAAAGTTGTGCTTCTACAACCTTAGTTTCTTGGTTTGTTTTTTAGGAAGACGGCATTGCTAGTAAACAGACTATTGCAAGTTATAGAAATAAAGCTACTAAGGAAAGAGACAAACTTTTGAAACAAGAAGAAATTAAGTCACTGGGTAAGTTTAAACATTTTCTTCCAAAACTGTTTAGATACAGGAAAGATTATTTCTTTGGGTCCAAGTGGGGGATGTTTCTAAAATGGCATATTTCTGTATTTTTTTAAAAGCATAAATCATTTTTTCCCTTGAGGTATCTATTGGTTTTTATGATAAACGAAACCCCTGCCTATCTCTTAAAACTGTTTCAGGGTATAGCATATACCTTACTATACCTTAGCATATATAGCATATCCCATATTAAACTGATCTAATGTTAGATTAAGCACAATTTGGAGTTTCTAGAGCTTGCATACTAGTTGGGGCCATTTTGTTTAATTCACACAGCCTTATAAAACATGGCTTTGCAAATTTCACTGCATGTGAATCACTTAGGAACAATATTAAGAATGAATATTCTGCCCTGGCCAGGGTGGCTCAGTTGGTTGGAGCCTTGTTCCAGAAATGAAAGTGTGCAGGTTTGATCCCAGTTCGGGCATATACCTAGGTTGCTGGTTTCATTCTGGTCTTGGCATTTACGACCCCCCAGTCCAGGTGCTTGCAGGAGGTAACCAGTCAATGGTTCTCTCCCCTTTACTCTCTCCCTTCCTCTCTTTCTAAAAGCAATGCAAAAATATCCTCAGGTGAGAATAAAAAAGAAAATAAAAGGACCCTGGTTGAGTGGCTCTGTTGATTGGAGCCTCATCCAGTGCATCAAAAGGTTGCAGGTTCAATTCCCAGGCAGGGCACATACCTGGGTTGCTGGTTTGGTCCCTGGTCAGGCTGCGAATGGGAGGCAACTGATCAATGTTTCTCACATTGATATTTCTCTCTCACTCTCCCTCTCTCTTCCCCCCTCCCTTCTTCTCCCTCTAAAATGAAAACATATCCTTGGTAAGGATTTTTTTTTAAGTGAAGATTCTAAATCAGTAGGTCTGGGTGAGAGACGAGATTCTGCATTTCCAAGGTGATAACCTGGCTGCTGGTCTTATGACCGTGTTTTGAGTAGCAGGGCTTTCAGAGGCAGGCAGATGTATATCCCCCCTACAGCATTTGGTCTGAAACCCAGCCAGCTTTGTTTTCAGGTTTCAGTTACCTGCTGGTTCCCTCCAGGAATTTACAACCCCTGTGAGTCTCTGCTGACCTCATTTCACCTTAAATTATTTCAGGATTCTTATGTTCCATGAGAAAATGTGTTGTTTTCTGTCTGTGTACTGTTCTAAATTTGACCTTCTCCACAGCTTTTGAAAAGGCTAAATTAAAAAGAGAAAAGGCAGATGCCCTGGAAGCAAAGAAAAAAGAAAAGGAAGATAAAGAAAAAAAGAAGGAAGAATTAAAGAAAATTGTTGAAGAAGAGAGACTGAAGAAGAAAGAAGAAAAAGAAAGACTTAAAATAGAAAGAGAAAAGGTATTCATTTAAATGTATTAGTTGTGCTCTGTACATAGAGTAAATAGTACTTTACACATTTAAATTCATGGTTAATTTACCATGAATGAATGTACCAGTAGGATGCTTTTACCATTTTCATTCACATTTATAGTTGTGCATAAAGCACTGATAAACTATTTATTTTATCTCCCTTTTGCTTTGAAAAATTTAATGAATTATTTAAGGTTCAATATACATGTACATGCCTTTACACCTCAAAGCTTCTTTTAGAGTGTAATTCTAAAATTTTCTTCATCTTTTAGATTTCCAAATTTAGGAAAGGTGATATGCATAAACCTTTAAAGGTAAAATACGTAGTTAGAAAAATACAGTAAAATCTGTGGCTAAGAAGAATTATTACAGTTGTTATTCTCCTTAAAGAATAAGGTATCTGTGATAAAAAGAACATTTCAGCAATTCTTTATTATAATCTTTAGTGGTAAATATTTCTTAGAGAATTCTTATCTGGTTTTTTTCCAAAGATCATTGATTTTCTGAGATACTCACCAGTAGCCTTAGATGACCATGTTACTTACATACAGTGCTTGTTTACATTGCCTGAATGTTATGAATGATTTCACACAGGCCATTGCAGTGGGAAGTGGAGGTGTCTAATACACGTTCATGCCAGTATAAGAGAACTAAAAGACCACTTGTAATCTAAGTGGTAGCATTTAAAGATAGCATTGTTAACACTTTGATTAATTATTTCTAATCTTTATTCTGGACCTTAAAGAAATACAGCATTTATAATTTTATATACTTTTTGTTTAATATAAGCATTTTTTCACGTTATTAAATGGACTAAGGTGGAATTTTCAGTGACTGCTTAATAGTTAATCAAATAGATGTAGCTAAGTGCTTTATAATTTCTTACCTGTAAATAATGGTATTCTGTTCAAATTTATGAATAAATTTCCTGTTTTGGGATTATTTCCCTGAATAAATTTGTAGAATACTAGGTCAGCTCTGGCTGGTGTAGCTCAGTGGATTGAGCGCAGGCCTGTGAACCAGAGGATTGCGGTTCGATTCCCAGTCAGGGCACATGCCTGGGTTGCAGGCCAGTTCCCTGCAGGCTATTTCCCAGCAGGGGAAGCACTAGAGGCAACCATACATTGATGTTTCTCTCCCTCTTCCCTTCCCCTCTAAAGATAAATAAATAAAATCTTAAAAAAAAAAAAGAATACTAGGTCAAAGGGTAAGAACATTTGTAAAACTTTCTATATCTATATATGTACGTGTTTGTTTACCAAACATGTTGTGTTTATTTACACTTTTAGCAAAAGTGAATGAGAATACTCATCCTGTTACACTCTATAAAAATTACATTGGAGTAGGGGGATGACTTATTTCAGCGGACTACTCAAAGCACATTAATAGGTTCTGTAGTCATCTAGTTGCTTTATGTTGAACATTTGATAAGTGCACATCTGTTTACCTTTGGTGTTTCTAAATTTCAAAGAAAGAATATTAACATAATTATACATGTATTGGAGAAATCATAATAACATTTTATTTATACTCTTTATTAGAGGTGTTTGTTTGGGGGTCAATATTTATCTTGCAGTTTCAAATATCAGAACCAAGAAGTAAGGGTTTCAGAAGACTAAGTGAGCAAGAGAAATGGCCTGGGTTAAAAAGAAAGAGATGGTCACCAACTGTATTCTAGTATTGCTTTTACCTACTGCTCCCTCTGTGTGCCTCTAGGCTGTCAGTTGGGTTTAAATGAATCTTGAAAACACTAAATGTTATGCAAATATAGGTTTATTTTAGGTTCTCTAATAATTTGTTATCTGTATTGTTGGGATACTAATTGCTCTGAAGTATGGGGAGAGCTGCTTTAGGCAGAGTTGGACTGAATGAATATTTATCCAAGAACTACCATATTGGACACTTCCCATCTTTGTAGCAGTTATGTGAGGTAGGCATTGTTTTGATCAGTGGTTCTAACACTTCAGCGTGCATCAAAATCACCAGAAAAACTTCTGAAAACATCAGTTGTTGGGTCCAACACCAGGGTTCCTGATTCAGTAGATCTGGGGTAGGGCTCAAGTATTTGTATGTTCTTTTTCACAAGTTCCCAGGTGATGCTGTTACTACCTCATAAATTTCTCATAAGAAATTTTTTTAAGAATATATTTATGCCCTGGCTGGTGTAGCTCAGTAGACTGAGTTCAGGCTGTGAACCAAAGGGTCGTCAGTTCGATTTCCAGTCAGGGCACATGCCTGGGTTGCAGGCCAGATCTCCAGTGGGGGCCACGTGAGAAGCAACCACACATTGATGTTTCTCTCCCTCTCCTCCTCCCTTTCCTTAGGAGAAGGAGAGGGAGAGAAACGTCTATCGGCTACCTCTCAAACACCCCCAACTGGGGACCTGGCCAGCATCCCAGGCATGTGCCCTGAATGGGGATCAGTCCAGCAACCTTTCAGTTTGCAGGCCAGTGTTCAATCCACTGAGCCATACCAGCCAGTGCTGTATTTTATAAGAATTTTTATTAACCTTTTGTTGTAGGAACGAGAGAAATTACGTGAAGAAAAGCGAAAATATATGGAACACTTAAAACAGTGGAGTAAACCTAGAGAAGATATGGAATGTGATGATCTTAAGGTATAAATTTGTTACGTGATGTTTTCACACACCCACATTCTGTGTGCCTATGTGGCTTCGATGACGAAATCTTTCTTTATAACAGTGGCCTCTTCATATTTAACCAAGAGGGAATAGCCAGTTAAGTAGATACATATGTTGACTTTCAAGGTAGCATTTCCTAACAAGCTTTAATAATGATTTTTATTTTGCAGAAATAATTGATCATTTATGTGATCCTTAATAATCCAATAACCACAGGGGGGCCGGGCATGCATTTAGCTTGGTTACTAGGTAAAGATTCTTCCCATCTCCAGAAAATCAAAATATTCAAGCCAAACTTATTCAGTTCTATTTATAAGGAAGTATTTCTAAGTCAGTAGATAGCAGATTAACTGTTCCATTGAAGACAATTTTGGCACAACTGTCTTGACCCCAGAATCTAGGTTAAAAGTCCCTCTCTGCTAGGAAATGCAGTCAGAAATACACTTCAGCCTAAAGTTATAGTCTTAATTTAATGAAGGAAAAAAATCCTTAAGAAACTGTAGTTTAGTAAAGTTGGAATGAGGCCAGGACATCCATCATTTTAAAAGTTCTGAAGGTGATTATGGTTAACCTTCAGGGTGAAGACCACTAGTTTACATGAAATAATTCTTTTATTAGGTAAAGAGTATATCATAATCTTCCTTTAATCATTTCTTATACTTGGTTCAAATAGGTACATAAATTGTTTAATCTTGCAGGAACTTCCAGAACCAACTCCAGTAAAAACTAGACTACCTCCTGAAATCTTTGGTGATGCTCTGATGGTTTTAGAGTTCCTTAATGCATTTGGAGAACTTTTCGATCTTCAAGATGAATTTCCTGAGGGAGTATCCCTAGGCAAGTACTATTGCTGTGCTGTAGTTCATCCTAAAATGAGTGACTTAAAAGAACAAATTATCTCTCAAAGTTCTGGGGAGCCATTGGACCTAGCTCTCTAGTCCCCTCTTGGGTTTCGTGTGGTTACAGTCAGACAGTGGCTAGAACTGGAGTCGTCTGAAGGCTTCCCTGGCCGCGTGTTTAAGTTGGCCTCTTCACGAAGATGCCTGGCGCCTCAGCACCCTCCACACAGTGTCCTGCTTCATCAGGGTAACCTACCTATACTTCTCATGTGGCAGGAAACAGAAACTGCCAGCTTTCTTAAAAACTGGGCCTGGAAAGGACAGGCCTTATTTCTGCCATATTCCATTGGTGAGGCCTGCTGAGATTCAAAAGAACGACTCCACTTCTCAAGAGTAGCCTGGTAGATACGTGCAGGAGGGAAGGAATTGACATCAGGTGTATTTGGAGATAAGCTAATGCCTGCCTTTAGTTTGTGATCCTGTTCTGCCTCTGTACTTACATACTTTTACTTTGCATAAATATATTTAAGAGCTAACTTAGTATGAGGAGAACGTTGGATCGCATTTTGGATATTTAGCTGTCAAATAGTAAAATGATTTCTTAAGATCCTTCTTCAGGAGGGCCTTTATGCTCCCTCAAATTCTCTTTATGAGGTAGCTAAGGTATGAGTCATTGTGCCTTACAGATCAAGAGGGTCTAAACAATGCTGGTTTAGGTAAGATGAATTCGATGAGAAACATTTTTGACTTTGATGTGTTGTTAGGATTACACCTGCTGCTGCTGATTACCTCTCCTGTGCACGGTTTGGTACAAGTAATGTCCCACGTAGCTTTTAAGAACATGGGGAAACAGTAACAAATCTTTACATTGTTATTCAAATTAGAATAAAATGGTGATCAGAATAAAATTGTAATTTTAAAGATGTGCCTTAATTCACACCTCAAATTTCAACTTAGATGAAATATTACATTGATCTACTGAGTCTAATTTGGCTTTCTTTTTTTTTTTTAATTTGGCTTTCTTGAATGCAATGATTTTGGGTTATGATGGTATTGGAATTTATTGTAATTGTTATAACTGTTTTTGATTTTGTCTTAGATAATACTTTGCTTTACTTTGATAAATGGTCACAAGAAAATAGTTAAATGGGCTATCGTTGATTGAAATGTTTATTATTCCATTGGAGTTGTTGTTTTCAGTACATGAACAGAACTTTAAATTCATTTTAAACATTTTATTCACAGAAATGTTAGAGGAAGCTCTTGTAGGAAATGACAGTGAAGGCCCACTATGTGAATTGCTTTTTTTCTTCCTGACTGCCATCTTCCAGGCGATAGCTGAAGAAGAAGAGGAAGTAGCCAAAGACCAAATAACCGATGCTGATACCAAAGGTCAGAATTCATATTATTGTTCGTTGGTAGTTGCTTTGTAGTGACACTTATTTTTGAAGGCTATTTAAAAATTAACTTGGCTCTTAGGATTATAAAATATAGTTGCTCAAATTACCAAATTCTTGAGTCATATG
Organism: Artibeus jamaicensis; assembly: GCF_021234435.1. Taxonomy (NCBI): domain Eukaryota; kingdom Metazoa; phylum Chordata; class Mammalia; order Chiroptera; family Phyllostomidae; genus Artibeus; species Artibeus jamaicensis. The sequence continues at coordinate 94,472 of NW_026521728.1, forward strand.
CTAGGAACACATTATCAGTTGTTTTAATGTATCCTGCTTCTGATGACCTTAAAAATATTTCCTCCCCAGCCTGTCTTGATTTTTATTCCTTTAGAATTCTCCCATGATGTAGTAGCATTACAGATTTCATTGATTAGTATCTGTAATTACAAGAGATTCTGCTAAGTAACAGTGATTTTTTTCCTCCACCCAATGAAATACTTTAATTATTGTTTTTAATACTTTAAATTGAAACTACTACTGCTGGTTTCATTTTACATTTGACAGTTTTTAAATCAGAGTTAAGTAAAATTTAATTTTTTTCATTTCACTATTTAGTTTGAACTAGAAATTTTGCTTTTTAAATTCTATGTACTTAAAGATATCTAGAGTCAGTGTGTAGTACATATTCATGTAGGAGTAATTCTTGGATAAACCCTTTTTTATTTTTAAAAGAGAGTATATTTACTATTTTGTTTAGGATTTACCTCAGAGGAATTGTTAAGCCTTTTATTAAGAGATTGATTGGCTTCCTAAATAATACTCTCAGTGAACTTGGCCACCTGTGAGATTTAGGATCAGAAGCTTTATTCACCAACACTTTAGTGTATTCCATAAAAATTCACAATAATAACTATTAGGAGACATCTTAGTAATAGAATCTTGGTACAAAAAGGTAGGATATTCCTCCATTCAAATACTATTATTGGCCTTAGATAATTTGAGATTATTTTCCTTTATGCCTGGTCCTTGGAGCAACAGGATAATGATGAGTATACCTCCAGTGTTGGTTGCCTTTTGATTGTACAGCCTGAGTTCAAGCAAAATATATTCTCTAGCTTGAGTGCTAAGCACCATAGATCCCTTATCAAGGCCATTTTAGCAGTATGGTCCCTCATTTTAGCAGTTATGGTTGTCATCACAGATAACTTAATCAGTTAACTGAGATCCAACTAAACGGAAGACAGAAGGGTAAATCCATTCATTCTTGTAGCCATTAGGTTGTCTTAATAACCAATACCATCACATGGTTATCAACAAAGTTCTTACCTTCATGCAAGACATAAAATTGTATTTAACTCAGGACTTGGAGCAGATGAATATGTAGTTTTGGAAGTCCCAGTGACAACAAGTGAGTGACAGGAAAACTGTTTGGAAAACCAGCTAGTGTAAAGGGGAAATATATATGGCTGTTGACATTTGTATTATCACTATATTTTGTATTCATGATGTGTTTGATCTGTAATTTTTATAGCTCTTCTCCTTTACAGAACTGTCTATAAATATACATGTAAGATTACTGAATAAGTTTGGCCGTTAAATAAAGGTTTTAATTCTCCTTTTAAAAATGTAAATGTTAGGGGGAAAAAACATACTTTGGAATTTTTCACCTTTCTCTCGCTTTCCCATTATTACTGACCACATCTTACGTCGAGATTGCAGTCTGCATGAGGGCCCTAGGTTGTTCCCCAAGCGCTTCTCATGTGTCCTCCCATCTCAGTAACAGAAAAGCTTTCCCACGGTTTTCCTGAAGCAATTCAATAGTCGACGGGATTGAATGGTCTCTTACTTCCTCTAGCTGGCCTTAATAGTAACATATTTTTTAGAAAGGGAGAAATTGGGCAGAAAACTATGGACTTACCTTAGTGATGAGAAAACTGAGGTTTGGTGAAGTTATTTACAGAAGATCACATAGCTAATAAGTGATATATGATACTATGTAAGCATTATTTCATTTAATTCCCAGGAGAAGGATCCCTTCTCAAATCCCTTCTTAAACCCTTGAGAAGTAGATATGATTATACTCTGCCTTTTACATATAAAGAAACTTAGACTTAAGGAATATAATGAACTTGCCCAAAGACACTCAGCCAGTAAGAAAGTGATGAGATACAAACTCGGGCAGTCTGGTCTAAAGCCTTATAATGGCAATTGAGTTGAGAATTTGAATATTTGTTTACCTAGCATTGTCCATAAAATTGTATGTTTTCAATATCTAATTTCTGTGGCCTTTGGTCTCTCTGTTGTTAAATCAAATCTGGGAAATTTTAGCAGTGGTTTTTAAACTCTTACATTAAAAATATTCATTCCTCACTTTAGTCTTACATTTAAACTTACAAGCCCTTCAAAGCATAGGAATATCCTCCCCATATAAAATAATTTTGTATGTTTGCTGAGGTCTCATTGTTTGGTCTTAGAATTTTATATTCATAATTCTAGATTACTATGATGATAGAAGTATCTTTTAGATAGTCATAACACATATGGTTCAACTACATATTCTCTTGGTATGGCGTACCCAAGTGACGGTCCCTGAGCAAATCCTAGAGTGGCATTTACAGTTCCTGGAGAGCATAGATAAATTGAGTTAAGTAATACATATTTTAACATGTTAGTGTAACATGATTAAAAGAAAACTCATCTTGTTGGTTGCCCATTTCCTAAGGCTTGTATAGCCTTTGTCCTAGGGAATTGTAACTCACTATAGATAAACAGGTTGAATGTGGGGGTTGCTGTGAAGGAGGAGTGCTGGCACATCTCTGCAGCTCTGCACCCACGACTCTCGGTAATTTTACAGTGCCAGTTCATTTTAAGTTTGTTTGGTTTTATATATAAAATAAAAATTGAGGAAGTTTTATGTCTAGTAATAATGCCTGTGTTTGGACTAGATTCATGGCCTGGTAGGAATAACTTCTGCATATATGTAAAATTTAGTCAGATAATTTCTTCTATGTGCTACTGTTTATGCCTTAAGTGCCATGAAACTGTCAGTGATTGTAATCAGACAGGATACCAAGGCTGTCTTTTTCCTTTAGTAAAGGACAGCAGTTCTGTTCTTTAAGATTCATTTTGTGAGCTTGTGAACTTGTGAACTGAGGGAAGGAAGTCATATAGTAAGAGATTAATGAACCACAGAACCAGTTTAGACCAGTGATTTTCCGAAGTCTAATTCATGCAGTTCAAGTTGTACAGGGATTCTGTACCCCACTTTAACAAGGGCATCTTTTATCTCTTTTATATTGGCTCCTAAGAAATATTTGAAGAATTTGGAAACTGATCTAGACTCATCCCTTTAAGAAAAATGAAGCCGATTAAGTGACTGTATAACATGGAACTAGGGGCTGGCAGAGCTAAAACCAGAATACACATTATTTGACTTTTAGCCTGAAGCTGTGTCCACTGTACTATGATATAACAGAAGGATTTTTTGTAAGCTTAAAGTTTTTCATAGCCAACACTTCTAATTTTTTTGTCATCTGTATTATAATTAGAAATAAGTATATATACTAATTGTTTATATACATTTGCTCTTGTAGATTTCTCTTTAGTCCTATTTATAGGCTAAGCACTGTTTTCAAGGCTAGAGTAATTTACTTAGAAACTACAGGAAAATTTTCCTATTGTTCTTGGATCAGAGAGTTTTCAAAATAAAAACAACTTAAATGTATAGGATAAATCAGTGGTTAAGTGACAGCATTGTTCTCTTTGTTCTTTTGGCTCTTTTTCTGCGCTTGTTTTCTGATGATTACAACCTATACTTTGTTAAGATTCAATCTTAAAATATTTGTAAAAGATTGAATATCTTCAAGTGGATTTTCATGTTCAAAGTAGACTTCTCCGAAGTTATATTGAACAAGGAGATTTGTTTTTAATTTTAGAGTGTATTTTACCATCTTTTGGAAGGTGTATGTGCATCTTGTTGGTAACTTGGAAGTTGTCTTCTCTATGTTAAGTAAGGAAAATTTAATGTGAAGTCCATGTCACAGGATTTAAAGTTTTAAGTGGAGACTAAGTAGAATGTAAATGATGCTTGTACCTAGAGTTGGTTCTTTTGAGGTTTGTGAATGTTAAGCTGTTTGCTGTTTCTTTGGTCATTGTAAAAGGGCATTGTTCCGAAATATTCAAGCTCTAATTTGCACTAGAATAAAGTATTTATTTCCTTAAAGATTTAACAGAGGCTTTGGATGAAGATGCAGACCCCACAAAATCTGCACTGTCTGCAGTTGCATCTTTGGCAGCTGCATGGCCGCAGTTGCACCAGGGTATGTGTGGGCTTTTTTTTTTATTGGCTTTTTATTTTTATTTTATAAAGGTATACTTTACATTGCTGAGGATTTATGGTTTATGTTCTAAATGACTCTTTTCATTTTTAACTATAGGCTGCAGTTTGAAAAGCTTGGATCTAGATAGCTGCACTCTATCCGAAATCCTCAGACTGCACATCTTAGCTTCAGGTGCTGATGTGACATCAGCAAATGCAAAGTACAGATATCAGAAACGAGGAGGATTTGATGCTACAGATGATGCCTGCATGGAGCTTCGTTTAAGCAGCCCCAGTCTAGTGAAGAAACTGTCAAGCACTTCAGTGTATGATTTGACACCAGGTAAATTTGCACGTTGGAATTTGTATGACCTTTCCATTTCTACCCTGCTATGCCTCTTACACCCAGAACACTAGGTAGCCGAGGAGAAATTTTCAATGATGAATGTTTTAAAAGAGAAAGAGAGGAAAACAGTCTTTTAAAAAAGACTGTCGGAATACCAGTAGTGACCTAATTGAAACTACTATTGTTGTTCATGTTAACTTTAATTACTTGTGATTTTCTTTTCTTTTCCATTTGGGTTTTTTACTATTTAGAAAGTTTTTGGTTTGTTTAATAAATCTACTAAGTTTAAAAGAATAAGTGAGAATTAGTTTTCATTTTTATTAATTAGTATAGAAGATGTTTAAGCTATAGCTGCTAAATTCTCACATTTGCTTTAATAAGCGTTCAAGGTATGAGAAACAGTATAAAAGTTAGGATAAACTCATTTTTCACTACCTTTTTATGTAAAAAATTATAACATAAAAATATATAGGGTTTAATTTGATATAATTAAGAGAACAGAACTTACAATAGAAGTAGAGGACCTTACTTCTAACACTCATACAGTTTTCAGAATTTATGCCTGTGTTTTCGAACAGTCGCTTCACAGTCACAGTTTGCCTATTGTCATTTTTTTTAAATCCTGTGGTTATAATTTAGTTTTGATTTGAACCTTATATATATGAGCCTAAAAACTAAAACTTGAAAAATAATTCTTTGTAGTTAGAAATGTTTTATGTCTACTTAACTGTATTTGGTAGTCATTAGTATTGAAATGCCTTATATGCCCTGGCTGGTGTGGTTCAGTTGTTGAGTGCTTCCTGTGAATCAAAGGGTTGCTGGTTCAATTCCCATTCAGGGCACATGCCTGGGTTACAGGCCAGGTCCCCAGTAGGGGGTGTGTGAGAGGCAACCACACATTGATGTTTTTCTTCCTCTCTTTCCCCCTCCCTTTCCCCCCTCTAAAAATAAATAAATAAAACCTTTATTTAAAAAAGAAATGCCTTATATATCACAAAACTGTTAAATTGGACTCAAAGTTGCTTTATTCCTGAAGACACACCATTGGCATGTATGATCCTTCCCCGATTCTTTCTTAAGCATTTTCACATTGAGTCACAAATTAAAATTTTTCAAACACAATTCCTTCTTTGTCATTGATACTAAAAAAGTTATTTAACAATTTTTGACAGGAGAAAAAATGAAGATACTTCATGCTCTCTGTGGGAAACTACTGACCTTAGTTTCTACTAGGGACTTTATTGAAGATTATGTTGATATATTACGACAGGCAAAGCAGGAATTCCGAGAGTTAAAAGCAGAACAACATCGAAAAGAGAGGGAAGAAGCAGCTGCTAGGTAAGAGACAATTATAGTTAGTTGTACTAATGAAGATTGTTTATTTCTTTGCATCTAGAACCAAATTTCACGTTGGGCTGTAATGTGACATTGACTCCCACTGACGTTTGCTGGCTTTACTGAAAGATTATGACTGGATTGCTACATTAGGGTTTTGTGATAACATTTGGAATACTTTCCATAATTTGATGATTAAAGGCAAGATGCTAAAGTTAAAAACATCAGATAGGCTATAATATGTTATTTTAACTTTCAGAATTCGTAAAAGGAAGGCAGAGAAACTTAAGGAGCAAGAACAAAAAATGAAAGAGAAACAAGAAAAACTGAAGGAAGATGAGCAAAGAAATTCAGCTGCAGATACATTTATTGGGTATGGTTTGAATTACACTGTTCATCTGACTTTCCATAAGGAGTAAATATCAGAACCTTGACCTCTAAAATGCTTTCAAAACTTTTAGAGAACTCATTTCCTAGTGAGTCTGTGAAAGATATATAGTATAGATGGTCCTCAAGAATACATGTGTTGTGTTTAACATACTTCTGAAAGATATTCCAACAGAGTTCAGAAAACAGTACATTCCCGCTCAGGAAAACCTCATTTCTTCCTCTAGTAAAGAGAGCCCTCTCATAAGTAGCTACATGGTGAAGACAACTTTGGTGAGATACTCACTGCATATGAAGTGATTTTACTTCAGAGGAACTTAGAAAACTTCAGGAAAAAAAAAAAGAATACATGTGTTGTGTTTAAAAGTACTCCTAGGCGCCCTGGCTGAGTAGCTCAGTTGGTTGGAGCAGTGTCCCAGTGTGCCAGGGTTGTGGGCTTGGTCCTCAGTTAGGGCACGTACAGGACTCAACCAGTGAATGTATGATTGGGTACAACAGCAAATCGATGTTTCTCTTTCTCTCACTCACTCACTCCCCACCCCTCTTTATCTAAAACTCAACATAAGAAAATAAAAGTAAAACTACTTCCAGGGAATCTAAAATTCATTTTCTCGTAGAATTAATGTTATTAATGGTAATTTCCCAGAAAACTTTTAATAGGCTATGTTTAACTGGTAATATATTTTTAGCATTAATGTAGTAATATCACCCCCTCCACCACCACCATCATCACAGTTGTATATTATGTTTCACACTTATATGTAAAAATACCTTTTAAGTCTGAAGGTTATAGATCATAAACTTGCAACACCTGTATTTTATAAGACCATCAACAACACTTGAAGGCAAATTCAAGAAATTGAATTTGGATGCCTTTGGAAAGTTAATAGATAAGACACCTTAAAACACAAGCAACCGAAAGAAAAATAGATAATTGGACTTTGTCAAAATTAAATACTTTTGTGCTTTAAAGAACATTGTCAAAAATGTAAAAAGATGACTCTTCTCCTACTTCTGGCCAAGTTGGAGGTGTAGGTAGACACACTGTGCCTCCTCCCACAACCAAAATAAGGACAACAAAAATTTAGAAGCAAAAAAACCCCAGTACTGACAGAAAATTGAACTGTATGGAAGTTTGACAACCAAGGGGTTGAAGAAGAAACATCCATCTAGACCTGTAGGAGGGGCAGAGTCAGGGAGCTGGGTAAGGAGGGGTCTCAACAAAACAAAAGCAAAAAGGGGCAGGTGAAGGACCCAGGCGGATTGTGGAGAGGTACTGGCGCCCAAGATGGCTGGTGGGCCAGGCAGTCCCACATTTGTGCCCAGATAAACCAGGCAAAACTGGGGAGTGAGACAGACTGTGCAACCCAGGATCCCAGCGCTGGGAAACACAGCCTCAAAACACAGATTGAAAATACCTGTGGGGGTTGAGGTGCCGGGAGAGACTCCTGGCCTCACAGGAGAGTTCATTGGAGAGACTCACAGAGTCCCAGGATGTACAGAAACCCAACCACACGGGAATCAGCACCAGAAGAGCCCAGTTTGCTTGGGGGGAGCAGGGGAAGTGACTGAACTCTGGCAGAAAGTGGAGCGAGCACTATTGTTCCCTCTCCAACCCCTGCCCCACATACAGCATCACAACCCAGCAACATGTGTTGCCCCGCCCTGGTGAACACCCAGGGCTCCGCCCCTCACTACACAGCAGGTGCATCAATACATTAAAAAATGGCCCAAATGAAAGAACAGATCAAAGATCCAGAAAAAATACAACTAAGCAATGAAGAGATAGCCAACCTATCAGATGCACAGTTCAAAACACATAATCAGAATGCTCACAGAATTAGTTGAATTTGGTCACAAATTGGATGAAAAAATGAAGGCTATGCTAAGTGAAATAAAAGAAAATGTACAGGAAACCAATAGTGATGGAAAGGAAACTTGGACTGAAATCAATGGTGTGGACCAGAAGGAAGAAAGAAACAACTCAACAGAAAAGAATGAAGAAACAAGAATTCAAAAAAATGAAAGGCTTAAGAGCCTCCAGGACACCTTGAAATGTTCCAGCATCCTATTATAGGGGTACCAGAAGGAGAAGAGGAAGAGCAACAAGTGGAAAACTTATTTGAACAAATAAAAAAGGAGAACTTCCCCAATCTGGCAAAGGAAATAGACTTCCAGGACATCTAGGAAGCTCAGAGAGTCCCAAAGAAGTTGGACCCAAGGAGGAACACACCAAGGCACATCATGATTACATTACCCAAGATAAAAATGAAGGAGAGAATCCTAGAAGCAGCAAGAGCTAAGGGGGCAGTCACCTACAAAGGAGTTCCCATCAGGCTGTCAGCCGATTTCTCAAAAGAGACCTTACAAGCAAGAAGGGGCTGGGAAGAAGTATTCCAAGTCATGAAAGGCAAGGACCTACATCCAAGATTGCTCTGTCCAGCAAAGCTATCATTTAGAATGGGAGGGCAGATAAAGTGCTTCTCAGATAAGGTCAAGTTAAAGGAGTTCATCATCGCCAAGCTCTTATTATATGAAATGTTAAAGGGACTTATCTAAGAAAAAGAAGATTAAAAACATGTACAGTAAAATGACAGCAAACTCACAATTATTAACAGCCACACCTAAAACAAAAACAAACTAAGCAACCAACTAGAACAGGAACAGAACCACAGAAATGGAGATCACATGGAGGGTTAGCAACAGGGAAGTGGGACGAGAGGGGGGAAAGGTACAGAGAATAATTAGCATAGATGGTAGGTAGAAAATAGATAGGGGAAGGGTAAAAATAATATGGGAAATGTAGAAGCTAAAGAACTTATAAGTATGACACACGAACATGAACTAAAGGGGGGAATGTGGGTGGGAGAGGGTGTGCAGGGTGGAGGGAAGTGAAGGAGAAAATGGGACAACTGTAATAGCATAATCAATAAAATATGTTTTAAAAAGTTAAAAAATGTAAAAATCCAGTGAATGAGAAAATATATTTGTAAATCGTATATTTGATAATAGTCTAATATCCAAAATATTAAGATAAAGAATTCATATAATTCAACAATAAAAAGACAACCCAATTAAAAAATAGACAAAGGATTTTAATAGGCATTTCTCCAAAGAAGATATATAAAAAGCACCTGAAAAGATGCTCAATGTCATTGGCCATTAGGGAAATGCACATCAAAATTGCAGTGAAATACCACTTCATACTCACTAGGATCATCACAGTGCAAATGGGAGACAATAACAAGTAAGAAAGTGGGAAAAAATTGAAACTCTCATACACTGATGGCAAGATATAAAGTTATACAGCTTTATTTGATAAGTTTGGCAGTTCCTCTAACAGTTCAACCATATGATACTATATGACCCAGAAATTCCACTCATAGGTACATACCAAAGAGAATTAAGAACTTTAGTTCTTATGTATGTATGAAAACTTATTAGCAGCATTATTTCTAATAGCCAAAAAATGGTAACAACCCAACTGCCTGTCAAATGATGATGGGTAAACAAAAAGATGTGTCCCTTCAGTGGTATATCCACACAGCAGAATGTTACTCATCAGTAAAAAGGAATGAACCTTTGTTACATGCTACAGTGTGGATGAACTTTGAAAACATTATGCCAAGGGAATGAAGCTAGTCCTAAAATGTCAGGTGTTGTATGGTTGCAGTTATGTAGAAAGTTCAGAATAGACAAATCCTAGCAGAAAGTAGATTGGTTATTACCAGGGCCAGTGGGGAAGAGAAAATGGAAAGGGACTACTGTGGCATTTTTCTTTTGGAATGATGAAAACGTTCTGGAACTAAATTGTGGTGACGATTGCACAGCCTTGTGAGCATACTATAAACCACTGACTCGTGCACTTTAAAAGGTGACTTTTATGGTATGTGAATTATATCTCTCTTTTTTTTGACATTTTCTAAATTTTTTCCAGTTATGTTGAGATATAATTGACATAAAACATTGTATTAGTTCAAGGTGTAAAACAAAATTATTTAATATATGCACATATTATGACATGATTACCACAATACATTTAGTTAATATTCATCACCTCACATAGTTACAGTTTTTTTCTTTGTGATATCTCATTTTTTAAAAAGGAAATAAATGTTATAGGTTCTTCAACTTCAATTTTTTGTGCTCATCTAGCCTCACTCATTTACATTATCTCTCTGGCTCCTGAACACATCTGAGTTTGCAAACCTCACTTTGCATGTAGACTATAAATGGTAGAATTTACTTCAAGATTTATATAATTCTAGTTTTAATTTGGACAGTATAACCAATTAGTAAAACATTTATATTGTGTTCATTCTGCCTTATATCTGAAATTTGTCTACCTTTTTCCTCCACTATTTGTCAGTTTATCTTCTTTCTACTCAGCCAACATCACCTCCCAACCAACTACCTAGACAAGTTTAGTGGCCACGTTGGCTGGTCTCCCTTCATCTACTTTCTCTGCCAGAAAATTTTCCACAAAGCAGCCAAAGTGCTTATTTATACCATTTCCCTTTACTAAACTCTTTTACCATTGCCTTTTCTCTCTCTCTCTCTCTCCTTTTTTTTCCCATTGCTTTTTGAATAATGACTACAAGGCCCAGTATGATCACCCATACCTTGGATTACTTTTTATTTTACATTCTCAAAATGATGTGCTCTTTCCTGTTCCCTTCGGTTCAATGCCTTTGTGTATATTATCACCTCTACTAGAAATAGATTTCTCCTGCCCCCTTATTCCTCCTGAGTCTCTCCAGTCTCTCAATTTAAATGTCACTTCTTCAAGCAAGCCTTTTGTTTTTTTCTTTTTATTAATCTTCATCTGGGGATATGTTTATTTGTTTGAGAGGGAGAGAGAGAAACATCGATTGGTTGTTTCCCATACATGCCCTGACCGGGGATCAAACCCACAACCTAGGCGTGTGCTCTGATGGGGCCTGAAGGGGAATCGAACCTGCAGCCTTTTGATGTACGGGCCTGCGCTCCAACTGAGGCAACCCAGCCAGGGCCAACCAAGCCTTTCTTTCTTGATCCTGAGACTAGATTTTATTCTCCTTGAAATGCTTTCATAGCACCTTGAACTTCTCCTTTCTTGGTATTTATTATATATATTAGTTTCACAATGGTTTATGTTTTCTCTGCAAGACTATAAACTCTTGTCATCTTGTCCATTATTTCCCAAGCATAATGCCTGACACTTAGTAGGCAGGCAGTAAATATTTTATGAATGGAGTCATATATTCATTGATGAACATCTTTGTTTTTATCCTAAAGGGAGGAAGAAAGGGAAGATTTTGATACTAGCACTGAGAGCAAAGAAATGGAGCAAAAGGAACTAGATCAAGATACAGTCACGGAAGATGAAGATGACCCGGGATTACATAAAAGAGGCAGAAGGGGTAATACAGAAATTTCTTAAGGACATGCTTACTTGTTTTTAATTGAGGCACTTTATTAATTCTGCTATTCTGAAATGTGTATTAACTTACTTTTTTGTGATTCCATTTGTATTTTAAATGCTCAACCCATAGCTGTGACCATTCTGTTATTAAATGGTGCTATGAAGTTATATTAGTATATTTATCATTAGGTCTTTATTTACATGTCATTTATACTTTAGGGGAAAGATACAGTATTCCTATCTCTTTAATAGGTTAGTTTCTCCTAACTTCCACTTTTGGTTTGTCAGTGAGTTTTGTTGAGTTTTTGTATTTACTATGTTATATTAGGTCTAGTAGAATTTTTTTATAAGGTACCCATTCAACATTCATTTAATGCCTTTTAGATAGTAGAGATGCAAATATCAGTACTGCTTGTAATTGGTGTCATATTTCTGAAAATGGAACTCCCTACTGCCTTAAAATGATTTCACAAATTCCTGGGTCAGAGGGAATACATTTTTTTGAAAGCTGTTGAAACAAATTATTTCTGAGGATCTTTAACCATCTTCATTTAATAACTGTTGGAGGAGATCCTTAAGTTTATTCTGTGTTTGTAATTTGGATGCTACTTTTTTCTACATCATTTTCTAAATGGTTATTATAGACAGAAAATCTGCTGTATCATGGAGGCTGTATTCTCTGATTGCAGTGCACTTGATTTAAAAATTCAAAACAAATAAATTTCATATAATTGGAGTTTTAAAACATAGTTCCAAGCAATGGGTCAAGCAAAAAAGTAGTAACCATAATGAAAATTAGAAAATATTTAAAACTCATCAACACTGCATGTTAACATTTGTTTAATATAGTCCCTCTACATTGAAGAAATTTAAATTAGAAGTAGAAAATAGAATAATCTCCCACAAATACAGGGAAACAATAGATTTAAATGGTTTAATGAAAAAGTTAAAACGTGAATGGTTCTAAACTATTAAAGATCTTGAGTTAGTATTAAAAATCTTCCTCCAGTCTTGGCTGGTGTGGCTTATTGGATTGAGCACCGGCCTGTGAACCAAAGGGTTGCCAGTTTGATTCCCAGTCTAGGGCACATGCCTGGGTTACGGGCCAGGTCTCCAGTACCCGCACTTGCGTGCCAGTAGGGGCGCACAAGAGGCAACTACACACTGATGTTTCTCTCACTTTCTCTCTCCCTCCCTTCCCCTCTCTAAAAATAAATAAGTAAACTCTTAAAAAAACCTTCATCCAAAGAAAACATTAGCACTGGACAGCTTTATAGGTAATTCTGCCAATTTTAAAGAAGCAAACAATTCCAATCTTATACAGACTCTTTCAAGAAAAAAAGTAGAAAAAACACTCCCCAACCATTTAAACAATTTGACAGTGACTGAAATAAGAGAGTGGAGTAATTCTTCAACACGTCATAAATGCCAGGCAAGCAGGACACCAGGAGTCCAGACTCTTTCTGTCTCATTGGTGCTTCCATCCTCATGTTCCAAAGTGATTTATCATCATATCTCCATTTCAGCTAGTCGGAAGAGGGAAAGAAGAAAGAGGGGCACAGCTATGAAGTTACATGTCATGCTTTTGTTCCCATCTCTTTCACCAGAAGTTCTTGTGTAGCCATCCCTCCTGATGAGAGATCTGGAAAATGTCCTTTTGTATTGCTAGATACCCACCTAAAAGTTAGGGGTTCTCTTACTTGAAAGCAGTGGTTGGTAAACAGCCCCTTGGCCAAATCTGCCCTGCCCCCTGTTTTTATATAACCCATAAGCAAAAAATGATTTCTACAATTTTAAATAGTTGAAACAATTTTAAAAAGAACATTTTTGACATGTGAAAATGACATGAAATTCAGATTTCAGTGATCACAAAGTGTCATTGAACACAGCCGTGCTCATTCATTCACACATTGTCTGTGGCTGCTTTCATGCTATAATGGCAGAGTTGAGCAGTTGTGGCAGAGACCGTACAACCTATACGGCTTAAAATATTTACTGGCTAGCCCTTTTTAAAAGTAGTTTGCTGACTCCTGATTTAGAGGAAGCACTGACTGTATATCCTGCAGAATAACAGACTCTGACACACTGTCCTGTATAGAAATCACAGATCTGTGTGTGTCCCTTTATATTTAAGTGTACTGATTTCTTATCAACATAGTGTATTAGTCTGTTAGTGCTGCCATAACAAAATACCACAGATTAGGTGGCTTAAACAACAGAAATTTATTTTCTCACAGTTCTGAAGGGTGGAAGTCCGAGATCTAGGTGCCAGCAGGGTTCAATTCTGGTGAGGCTTCCCTCCCCAGCTTACAGGACAGCACTTTCTCACTGTGTCCTCAAATAACCTCTCCTCTGTACCAGCAGCGGAAGGAAAGAGAATGCTCTGGTCTCTCTTTTCCTAGAAGAACTAGTGTCCCACCCTTATGACCTCATTTAGCCTTAATTATCTTCTTAAAGGACCTGTCTCCAAATACAGTCACACTGAGGTTTAGGATTTCAACTTATGAATTTGGGGGCATATATTTCAGTCCATAACACATGATGACTGGAGGTAGTCTTATGTCATATTTTTCTAATGAAAATTTAAAATGTGATGATGATCAAATGTTGTTTTATCTATAGGGAAGGGAGGACAAAATGGATTTAAAGAATTTACAAGACAAGAAGAGATCAACTGCTTAACAAGAGAGCCTCTCACTGCTGATGAGGAAGAAGCTTTAAAACAGGAGCATCAACGAAAAGAGAAAGAGCTCTTAGAAAAAATCCAAAGTGCCATAGCATGCACCAATATCTTTCCCTTGGGCCGTGACCGCATGTATAGGCGATACTGGATTTTCCCTTCTATTCCTGGATTGTTTATTGAAGAGGATTATTCTGGTCTCACTGAAGACATGCTGTTGCCTAGACCTTCATCATTTCAGAATAATGTACAGTCTCAGAATGCTCAGGTATCCACTAAAACTGGAGAGTCTTTGATGTCTGAATCTACCTCCAACATTGACCAAGGTCCGTGTGATGATTCTGTGCAGTTGCCAAAACCAGTGCATAAACCAAACCGGTGGTGCTTTTACAGTTCTTGTGAAGAGCTAGAGCAACTTATCGAAGCTCTTAATTCTAGAGGACATAGAGAAAGTGCCTTAAAAGAAACTTTGTTACAAGAGAAAAGCAGAATATGTGCACAGCTAGCTCGTTTTTCCGAAGAGAAATTTCATTTTTCAGGTAAATTTTCAGTGCAAACCACTGCCTTTATTTTTCTCTCCCCATAAACTCTGGTTTGGGGTTAAACTGTTTCAAACTATTACAGTTATATTAAGACACCATATCTTTCATTTACATGATGCTGTCAGTTTGAGAATTAGAGAAAGTTTGCCAATTAGAGAAACAAGGTTCTCTAGATTCCACTGGGTTCCATTTGTACTACAGGGAACACGTCTAGCAATGCAAGAAGATGCATAGTCTCCCTGATCTCAGTCCTTCATCAGGTTCTGAATACCCAAAGTGCTAAGGTGTTACCATCAGTTTTAGAGATCATGACTGAGTGAGGTCACTCATTAAGGGCTTTGGCTGAGGGTCCAGAGACAGGTTCCTTTAACGATCACTTTGGAGATCAGCTGCAAAGGCAAATCGGGCAGCAACATTTCCCATTTGATGACTGGTCCATTGATGACAGATTTGAAAAAACAGTAAGACATTTTTAGGTATAAGTTTTCATATTGCCAAGTGAGATTCTCTAGGTAAAGAACTCTTAAATTTGGGGGATATCACCATCACTACTTTAGTTCTCTTCAGGGTTAAAAACTGTAGCTTACAGTTCTTTTTTAACAGCGTTTCTAGATTTAATTCATACACCATACAATTCACCCATTAAAAGTAGACAATTCAGGGGCAGGGCGGGGGTTAGTATATTCACCAATATATGCAACTGTCACAGTCAGTTTTAGAACAGTTTCATCACTTCATAAAGAAGCACCTTATCCTTTCGCTGCCACCCCCCCATAGACCTCAGCAACCACAAATCTGCTTTCTGTCTCTGCAGGTATCCCTGTCTAAACATATTACATGAATGATATTATATAACACATGGTCTTTTGTGACCGACTTCTTTCAGATAGCATAATGTTTCCAAGATTCGTCTAAGTTGTAGCATGTGCCAGTACTTCTTTCCTTCTTGTGGCCAAACAGTATTCCATTGTGTACCACACTTTATTTATCCGCATGTTAGTTGATGGACATTTCTGTTGTCTCCACCTTTTGGCTATTTTGAATAATGCCACTGTAAGCATTTGCATGCAAGATTTTGTGTGGACATGTTTTCATCTCTCCTGGGTATATACCTAAGAGTGAAATTGCTAAGCCATATTGTAATTCTGCTCAATTGTTTGAAGAACCGCCAGACTGTTTCCCAAAGTAGCTATATCATTTTATATTTCTGCCAACAGTGTCTGAGGGTTAAGATTTCTCCATATCCTTGTTAAAACACTTGTTATTATCTGATTTTTCGATTCTAGCCATCTTACATGTGTGAAGTGGTACTTCATTTTGTTTTCGATGTTCATTTCCTGAATCAGTAATGATGTAGAGCATTTTATCATGGTCTTATTGGCCATTTGTATATATTCCTTAAAGAAAAGTCTATTCAGACTTTTCTATGAGAAAAGTCCATTTTTAGTGGCATTATTTATCTTTATTATAAGAGATCTTTTTATATTCTAGATATAACTCCCTTTTCAAATGTGTGAAGTGCAAACATTTTCTCTCCCTCCCCTTTTTTTTAGTGCCTTGAGGATTTACTAAGGGTTTTTAATGTCCATCATTCATGATCATAACACTCACAGGGGGTAGATTGTATTTTTAATAAGGAAATCATAACAAAGGTATTGGATAACTATTTCAGACAAACCTCAGACTGATAGCAAACCTATATATACTCGGGGAAGATTCAATGCAAGTGATCCATCTCAGATGTCTGCAGAGAGGCAGCTTGAATTGAGGCTGAGAGATTTTCTTTTGGATATTGAAGACAGAATCTACCAAGGAACATTAGGAGCAATAAAGGTTTGTACCTGTTCCTATTTTTAGTTTATCTAATTGCCAGGGTTTTGGTCATACTTGTTAATTTCTTTGATATAGGCAACCCATATATGTTTGAAATAAATACTAGTCAGTGATATTTTAATAAAAATTAAGTTTATTATTCCCCTGTATTAAAATGTTTATGTGTTAATATAAAACCCTTCTTAAATACGCTATGTGACTAACTGCTTTCTTAAATAGAATTAAGTGAACATAACTGAATGACCTATTTAATATTAATTTTTAGTATTTTTTAAAATACCTGTTTTAATGATATTTCATCCAAGATGTTGGAATGTATAAGGATATTTTCTTCTTCCTTGACCAGCTCCCGCCTGCTCTGCTGAGTCTGGTTTGTTTATTGGTTTCTTTGTTACCTTTTTAAAATCTGTAAGTAATTCATGCTTGATATGTGTGTTCTATTCATTGCTTTGCTATCATCTGTCACTTTTTTGATGCTATCAGTGACCAATCTTAGAATTATTTATAATTTCCTTATAGAGAGAGCAAGGTACTAAAGGTTCCATCTATGAATGACATGAATTCCATTTTGACCACTTAGTAATCTTATTTTTAGATTTTTTTGTGGATTCACAATGTGTTCTAGAATATTCATGAATTTTTCATATGTACATTGAACCTCATGCTCCTTCGGAACAACATATGTCTGTTTTCAGGGTGAGTAGTTTGGGTTTTGTTGCAGGTTGCAGACCGACACATCTGGAGATCAGCATTAGAAAATGGACGCTATGAGCTGTTAAGTGAAGGAAACAAGGAAAATGGGATAATTAAAACTGTGAATGAAAATGTAGACGAGATGGAAATCGATGAGCAAGCAAAGATCATAGTAAAAGACAGGTACAAAAAGTATTGTTTTAAAGTACCATCACTTTTCCTTGCCACTCTAATTATAATATCTTCTAATGTAAATGTTTCTTTTTGTTTGAAAAAATTGCTTTAAAATTTTATTGTAAGGACTATATTTATAACCATGGAAATGATGATTTTGCTTAAACCTTGCTAAAAGACAACTTAAGATCATAATAATTTCATAAGTTTAAAAAAGTCTTTGAGCCCTGACCAGTGTGGCTCAGTTGATTGAGTGTCATTGCATAAAACAGAGGGTCACTGGTTCAATTCCAAGGTCAGGGCACATGCCTGGGTTGTGGATTCAGTCCCCAGTTGGACCATGTGGGAGAGGTAACCAATCAATGTTTCTCTTACACATCAATGTTTCTGTCCTTT
Organism: Artibeus jamaicensis; assembly: GCF_021234435.1. Taxonomy (NCBI): domain Eukaryota; kingdom Metazoa; phylum Chordata; class Mammalia; order Chiroptera; family Phyllostomidae; genus Artibeus; species Artibeus jamaicensis. The sequence goes on from NW_026521728.1 coordinate 112,283, forward strand.
TCTTTTTCCTTCCCTTCCCTTCCCTTCTCTTTAAAAATAAATAGATAAAATACTTTAAAAAAATAAATAAAATTTAAAAGTCTTTGAACTTAAGGTGTTATTAATTTCAAAAAGTAACTTTATACTATCCATTTTTCTTTTCCGTAGGAACACTTTAGTAAATTGTGGTAGATTTAAATATTACTTGAACTAATAATCAGAACCTCTTTATCTGTAGATAGGTACTTTTACTCTTTTGGAATTATTTTGGATAATGTCTGCCCTTTAAGGAGTTTATTGTCTAGAAGGAAATGGCAGAGAGACATTAAGCTAGCAGTTATAGAACAGGTGAGAGTTCCGATAAAAGTGAATACCCAGGGCAAGTGTAGTACATAGAAGGGCTATTTATCTTGGTAGAACGGGGAAAACAGCACAGAAAATACCAGAGGAAGTGATTCCAAACCTGAGACCTAAACTTGGGTAAGATAGGATACTGGTAAGGAAGATAGTAAACGAAAGGCTTTGAGTGAATGGGTTTGTCTTTTTAAATGACCATTGTAGCTGCAGCAAGGAGATGTATTGCAAAGGGAGTAAGACTGGAGGCTAAGGAACCAGGTGGGAGGCAGCTACAAGCCCATGCCAGAGAAATAATAGAGATGAGCTGCCTGAGACGCTTATCCTTTAAGGCCCATCACAGTGTCTCCTCTCTGAAACCTTTCCCATATGACTTGTCTCACCCTCCTTCCCTCCTCCAAATATGTGCCCTTCTGACCTCCTTAAATAACATGATATTTAGTTTAGCCCTTGATTCATGTGTATATCTCCTTTCCTACACTCTTATGAAAAGCTCCTTGAGATTGAGGAAACAATTTCTTATACAGGTATAAATAAGTATTTGGATAAATGAGTGGACTCTCACCTAATAGTGTTTTTAGTACCATAAACTCTTCATTGTTTTAATTGTAGACTTCTGGGCATAAAAACAGAAACTCCAAGTGCTGTCTCAACCACCACAAGCACACCGCAGTCAGTGAGCAGCGTGGTCCGTTCCCTGGCAACAGCGCTCTTCCAGATAGAGCAAGGCATTGAGCGACGTTTCCTCAAAGCTCCACTTGGTAAGTGTCTGCTTTTAATTCAAAATAGTAGTTATATTTTAATGATTTTTAAATTGCCCTTTAATTAATAGAACTTGATTGGCTGACATAATAAAACCGATTGACTGACTTGAAAAATTTAAGATTGTATTTATATTTTTATATGAGTTCTTTCAAGTGAGATTTATTTTTTAGATAATAATTAAATGTTATTTTTAAATATATTCTGGGTATGCATTCATTTTAATAAATATCTTTGTAACTATTTCTGTCAGTCTCTTCTTTTGTGAAACCTTCATCACAAGACAGATAACCAAAACCTGTAGCTAGACAGACCCTGAAAATCAGAGATTGTACATAAATGATTTTGTTATTATTTTAAACAGAACCCCAAAGAAGCTACTTAAATGTCCACCATTAAGGGCACAGTCTAATCATGGGGTCACTAACCTGAGCACTTTATAAGAAGTGCTAAATCAGAAACACCATATACAGATGAGTAAATATTCTATAATTTATGGTTAGGATGATACAAATAATGCTATGTAGATCATGTCCCTTTCAGGGACTAGTCAAGGAACTATAATCATTATATCTTTAGGAAAATGGGTGTTTCAAATTCCAAATTAGTTTTCATGTTATCCTCTATTTCCCTGTGGTCTCTGAAATGTTGAATTACTTTATAATTCATCATCTCAAGATAGTTTATATCCTATATCTCAATAATAGGTTACTATAAGAAACAGTTTTTTAAAACCATATTTTCTGGTCTCATATTGAAAGTGCAACTTGAATAGACTAAAATCCTTTAAAAGTTATTTGAATATTATCTGTTGAGCAGTGAGAACAAAGTTTTATGAACAGATGGTGCTATCAGAACAAGTTTAAAATGTGACTATATTCATAAAGTGAGTGTTTTTAAGTTGAAGAGCTTCTGGCCAGTATCTCATTCTTCTAATAAGCCTATTCATATTTTTATGAATTAATCATTCAACCATGAGCTTAATATTCAAAGCTTATGGTGGAAAAGCTATTGCTTTTCACATTCAAAGTAGTATTTGTAGGAAATAAAATATATATGATCACATCTCACAAAGACATCACAATTTGTATTTACTATATCACTCTTATTTCCCAGTCTAAAATATTTTTTAAGTCCACCCAATCTCTGCCAGTCTTAAATATTTCTTAATATTTTCTGTCTAAACCAAACTACATGATGAGGGTTCTCTCTGTATTATTTCTTACAACCACATGTTGAAGCTGCAATAACTTCACTTAAAATTTCAATTAAAAGTTATTTGTAAATTGTGTAGCTTTTTATTCTAGGGATTAATCACATTGGTAAAACTATCTTCCCAAAATTATCTTGGGAAGATAATTATATTTCAGGTAAGATTTGTGAAGGCTATTGAGGTTAATAATTTTGTTATTTATAAAATCATGCTTATGGTTTAACCCTTACACTATGAAAAACCCTCAACATAACTTTATCAGCTTGAAAGGTAACACAAATTAATAAAAATAAAAAGGGAGATGGGGGAAAAGGAGAAGAAAAAGAGAAGGGAAGATCAGTCTAATATGAGAGATGGTAAATTTTTAACTTTTTAAAGAACTATGTCTTTTTGTTAAGAATAGTATAGGAAATAGAGAAACCAAAGAACTTATATGTACGACCCATGGGCATGAGCTAAGGGGATGAGGGTGCAAGGCAGCGGGAGGATAAAGGAGAGAGAGAAATTGGGACAACTATCATAGCATAATCAAAATATACTTTAAAAAAGGGAAAGAAAGAACTTTTTAGAGAATTATGATATTACTTTATATATTTCTGAATACCAGTGTGCATATTTAGCTTTTGAGAGAAAACCTTGGATTTGATATTTTGGAAGGGAATATCATGTTTTTAACATTTTTCTTTCTACATTTCACACCTCAGCTAATCAAACTCTTTTAAGTCTGTATTGAATTAACATTGGTGAATCTTAGTATATTTAGGTGTTAGTGAAAAGATTGAAGAGCTCTAGAGTGCATGTTCACTTATTTTGCACATGGTATTTATTCGTGGCAGTTGTTTCTGTTACTAGCATAGGGAGATTTACAGGCAGGAGTTTTTGTTGTTTGCGCTCCTGGAGAAGCCCCTTGGCCTTGGGTGGGTTACTGTGCAGTGGCAGTTACCAGTAGAACCTCCCAGAGTAACATTTGATCATGCGACTCCACCAGTGTTCTGTGTTAGTGAAGTCCTCTCATTTAGTAATTTCTTGAGGAATTTATCCGTGCTAGCATAATGGAAGATAAAAAAGAAACAAGATATTTCTGCCCTTGAGCATGTATAATCTGAAGAAGAAGCAAGGTTTAAGATTTTTTTTTTTTTGAAAGATACTAAACTTTGTTATTTTTATTTTTTTTAAGATTTTATTTTTTTTAAATTTTATTTAGTTACTTTTCAAGTACATTTTTTTTTCCCTTCCCCCCCTGCCCGGTCTCCCCCCTCCCTCCCATTCCCCCCCCACCCCCAGTCCTCATCTCTGTGTCTTTCATACTTGTTCCTCAAAATCCCTCCCCCTTTTTCCCCTTAAGTTCCCTTCCCTCTCCCCTCTTGTCAAGATTTTTTTAAAAACAATAGGAAAATGGAATCAATTATATATACTATTTTTGGCCTTATTTGAATACTATATGGAAATAGAAAAAGACAGATACCAATTTATATTTATTTTACATTTAGAACATTTTAAAGTGGGTGGGAGTACTTAGGGTAAAAACTGGACCTTGAGCTACCACTGGTGTAGTTTTCTAAAAGCTCCTCTTTGATCAAAACCCATAATGTTTGATCAGCCTTTCGGTTAAAAACCACTCAGACTGGTTTTCAGAGTTCCAGAAGATCCTCGTGATTTGTCTCTTTCTTCCACTCTTTCACATTGGCCCCTGAAACCTTGTTTCTTGCCATTACCAGTAAGAATGCCCTCTGATTTATCCAGAAAGATTTCTGCAAGATCTTTGAATTAGCGATTCCTACTGTCTTTTTCCTTGGGGTCCCACTTAGGCCAGAACCTTTCATGAAGCCTTATATCAAAAACCAAGATAAGAAGCATAAAATGAGAGAGTGGAAGTAAATCAAATGGACTGTATTGTGTTTATTTCCCACTTTGCTAATATTTCTCTTTAGTTTTGTCTGGGGAGCCATTTGAACCATGTATGCATTTTTTTCTCTACCATTGAGTGATTAATCTCTATTATTTTTAGAAGTTCTGTCGCTTTTCAACTGCTTATTTACCCATATTTTCAAATGTTTGTTTTTTTATCAATTGATTGCCTCTCACACACCCCCAGCAGTGGGAGGTCGGAGGACCCAGCCTGCAGCCCAGGCATGTGCCATGGCTGGAATTGAACCAGCAACTTTTCAGATTGCAAGCCAGCACTCAGTCCACTGAGCCGTGCTGGCAAGGGCTCAAATGTTTATTTCTTAAAACATTTAAACTGTTATTTAATATTCTGTGTGTAATTCTAATATCTCAAGTCTTTATGGGTTAGATTCTGCTGGCTCTTGTTTTATAGTGTTTTGTTTCGACATGTGCCTTGTGGGTTTTGACTATTAACTCTCATTCCTCAGAACTTATCTGTGGATATTTCTTCAGAGGGAGTTTGCAAAGATTCGTACATGTTTCTCCATTCACCTGAGATCTCTTACTGACCCTGGACCACTGTAAAATCTTAGCTTGTGGTTGTTCAGGTTTTAAACCTGTTCAAGGCTCTGCTTATAGTTACATATTCTTAGGGTATCTTTATTTCCCCTTTTTTACCCAACACCGAGGTCCAAATGTACAGATTTCTGTACTTCTTTCTTCGTGCTACCTTTTCCACATTAAAAATATAGTTTTTTGGAGTCCTAGCTTTTTAGGGGGCACTCGCCACATTGGGTGGGAACCTCAGTTCCATGTCATCTCTCTCTCACCCTGCCTCACAGTCAGACAGGAGCTCAAGACTCACTAGTGTTTGGCAGATCTGTTGCCTTATGACTTGAATTCATTGTGCATATCTTCACTCTCCCAGCTATATTAAAATTTCTTAAAAGTAGGGACCATCAAATGGACTTGTTTTGTATCTTCTAAAGTGCTACACATAGGAAGAACAATGTAAAGTAACTTGCAAAGTAATAGGCCCAAGCTCCCATAGGTGAACTAGTAGTCACCTCCAGGCAGAGTAACTCTGGAGCCCACATTCTCTTAACCATTATGCTACCCCCCAAGAGGTTTTATTTGAGGATAATAATAGGAAATATGGCATGAATAGGACCAAGCGATGTACAGAGTTCTTATATACCTTGCAGAATTTTGATATGATGTGGTAGGCCCTTTGTAATTAAGTATAATATCTTAGGAAAACTAAGGTGATAGCAATATTGAAGATTAATTAAAGGTGGAAACCCCAGGCCATTGTAAAACAATAGACTGCCTAGATTAAAGGCATCTAGTCAGCTGACTCTATACATTTTTAGCCCAGAAGACAAATGGATGCTGTTGTTAATGGCAGAAGGTTTCAAATGTTTCTACATAAATATTGGTATTGAAAGTTCATTTTGGGAGGTATTAACATTTTTTATTTACCTCACTTTAAAAAATATTTTTTAGAGATAGGAGACTATATTTTCTTTCTTTGGCATCTCTACATAATTGAAAATTTTCAGTAACAGCTATATTGAGGTATAATTCACATATGAAACCATCCTTTTAACACATATAATCAGTGTTTTTTAGTATATTCACAGTTGTATAGCCATCTACTACTATTTATTTTCAGAACATTTTTATCAGCACCAAAAGAAATCTCATATATGAGTGATATTTAACTGAGAGTAATTTTTTTGTCTAAAATTGAGGAAGTAAATCCTTGATTCAAACGAATAGCACCTCACTTGTAACCACAGTTCTAAATTAGATCAAGTTTTCTAAATTAGATCAAGATTTATTACAGAAATTAGATTGAGAACACATTGCCTAAGTTATTTTTTTAACTCTTGACATCCCAAGCATTTGATGTACAAATTTAATATAAACAAGATGGGGCTCAGCAAATATTTTCCTTAACATAAGGTATTTTTATTTTTAATATCAACATGGTATTTTTGTTAAGTGTTACAAGAAAAGAGCTGTAAAATGTATCCTGTTTAAACTACCAAGAAAGTAGTTGTAGGAGATGTCTGGGGCTTGCTTTAGAAACTTTAATCATTCTTCCTTTTCATTTAAGATGCCAGCGACAGTGGGCGTTCTTATAAAACAGTCCTGGACCGTTGGAGAGAGTCTCTTCTTTCTTCTTCGAGTCTGTCCCAGGTCTTTCTTCACCTCTCCACCTTGGATCGTAGTGTGATATGGTCTAAATCGATACTAAATGCTCGTTGTAAGATCTGCCGGAAGAAGGGCGATGCCGAAAACATGGTACTTTGTGATGGCTGTGATCGGGGTCACCATACTTACTGTGTTCGACCAAAGCTCAAGGTATTTTGTTCTTCTTCTAAGTCTCAGATTAGAATTGAGACATTGAGATTTTGAATGACAGATGATTAATGAGCATTTATGTGATTCATCAGACTGTGCCTGAAGGGGATTGGTTTTGTCCAGAGTGTCGGCCAAAACAACGTTCTAGAAGACTCTCCTCTAGACAGAGGCCATCCTTGGAAAGTGATGAAGAGATGGAAGACAGTATGGGAGGTGAGGATGATGACATTGATGATGATGATGAAGAGGGTCAAAGTGAGGATGAAGAATATGAGCTAGAACAAGAGGAAGATGACTCTCAAGAAGAGGAAGAAGTCAGGTAAGCCCTAACATGCAATAAAATGAAGGTTTGTGAATCTTAACTAGACAATCTCTTGACTACTGAATTACAAATGGAGTGGTTGGGTTCATCACTTTTTTTAAAACTAGTATGTAATACAGTAGCTTGAAGTTCCCCATGTTTGAAGAAAATATAGTAGCTATATGAGCTTAGCCAGATCATAAAATCAAATATGAGTTCAAGTTTGGACAGGAACACCAATCAGGTCCACATTAAGGTTGATTTTACTTAATTTTGTACCTAAAGCAGCAAATAAACTGTCCAGAGGATATTTATGAGATAAAGCTGGAAGGCACTTCTCTATGCCTTTCTTACTTTTTCAAGGACTTAGTTATACCCAGATTTTGGTGATCTTGGCAGTCTATACAGAGAGAGAGATATCAGGAAGCATATTATATTTTTGTACTCCTATCACATCAGCATCCAGAAACAACTTTTATACTGCCATATAACCAAATATTCTACAACTGAGCAAATTACGTCACCCGGGCATAAGCAATGTGTTTAGGGTCTGATTTTTCTACTAGGCCAGTGATGGGGCAGTTTCCTTTATTTGCCCCTAAAACCTCCCCTCCTTCTAATATTTGAACCCCATTCATGTGGAATCAGGAAAGTGAATATGAAGCAACCTAGAACTAACAAAGTACAAAAAGGCCACAGTCAGAGGAAGGAAAATATAGAGAACCACCCCATTGTTTTGAAACAAATTACCATTTTTTTAATACTCCACCTAGCAGGAGCCATATTTCCTGTAGCTTGAAAGGGCAATATGTTAAGCATAAAGATAATAAAGAATTTGAAAAATTCTTGGAAATATTTTAGGGAAACTGAAAGTCCAGGTATATGAGGAGATGGATAAACAGGGGACTTAATGGGGTTAATTTCATTCTTGTCTACAACTTAAATGCAACTAAAAGATTGAATCTAGTTTTGTATTTTCCAGTAGAATAAGATGGCAAAGAGATTCTTGGGTTGGTATTTAGAAACAAAAGATTTAAAGCCTATTTTAGTTTATTGGGGTTTTTTATTTAAACCCTCACTCAAGGATATGTTTATTCATTTTAGAGGTGGAGGAGAGAGAAACATCGATGTGAGACAGAAACATCTATCAGTTGCCTCTCACAGGCACCCCGATTGGGGATTGAACCCGCAACCTTTTGGTATAAGGGATGACGTTTCCAACCAACCAAGCCACCTGGCCAGAGCTTAAGGCCTATTTTAATGACGGCTGTTGGTAGAAACTATAGGTTACCTCTGTATCAGTGATAATAAGGAAAGAAAAGATTTGCATTTTAAGATTAGTTCATCATTCTTTAAGTTTTTCAACATGATTAAATCTATTTATTGGTTCTATAGATTTTATTATCATTTATCACAATTTAGGCTTTGATTTCCATGATGATATTCTGGAGTTACTAAGAAAATAATAAATATTCTCTTTGCATTACAAAAAATATATAGCCCTGACTGATGTAGCTCAGTGGATTGAGCGCAGGCTGCGGACCAAAGGGTCACTGGTTTCCATTCCCAGTCGGACACATGCCTGGGTTGTGGGCCAGGTCCCCAGTGGGGACATGTGAGAGGCAACCTCACACTGATACTCCTCTCTTTCTCCCTCCCTTCCCCTCTTTCTAAAAATAAAATAAATACTTTAAATACGTACATGCACATACATACATATATATAAAAACACAGTTGAGATTTCCACTAAAATGTTGTTAGCCCTCAGTTTAAAGAATTGAGCCTAGGATAAGTCTCAGTAATATAGAAAAGTAGTCTGTAGAACTCTTTGGCTGAATACTAGGAAAAGGGGAATAGAAGTAATTGTATATTTACTATGGCTCTGTACAATAATTGTGTTTTCTAACAATATTCGTAGCCCACCAAAACGAGGAAGACCACAAGTTAGATTGCCAATTAAAACAAGAGGGAGACTTAACTCTTCCTTTTCAAGTCGTGGCCAACGAGATCCTAGAAGATACACTCCAAGGAGTCAGCAGAGTACACCAAGAACAACTGTTTCTTCTAAAGCTACTGGTAGAAGCCTAAGAAAGATAAAATCTGCTCCTCCTACAGAAACTAAATCTTTAAGAATTGCCAGTCGTTCTACTCGCCAGAGTCATGGCCCATTACAACAAGAGGTATTCGTGGAACTACTTAGTCCTTGCAGAAAACGCAGAAGCAGAAGAAGTGCTAATAATACACCAGAAAAGAGCCCCACCTTCCCTAACTTCAGGGTCATTGCCACAAAGCCAAGTGAGCTGTCAAGATCTCTAACTGTTGCTTCAAAACTTTCTGTCCAAGACAGTGAATCCAAGAGAAGAGGCAGGAAAAGACAATCTCCAGGTATGAAGATGTCCAATTTAAACTATCCTTACCTAAGAAAATTAAATAATTTGGAAAAATTAAGTGTTGATATACTTTGAATTACTTTTTAAAGGTTGTCACTAAGATATACAGAGTTTTAGGGAACAGCCAGACCTGAATGAAGCACAATATTCATTGAAGGGAAAGGGGTAGCTATTTGAAGAATAAAGGTAAACTATATTACTAGTATTTCTACTAGTAGGACAGCATAGTTGTGAGAAGTTTTCAATGTTCTATTTTTGTCTTTATTTTATTGTTGTTCAAGTGCAATTGTCTCCATTTTCACCACCACACCCCCCACCCCACCCATCCCCACCTCCCACCCTCGAACCCACTCCCGCTTGGCTTTGTCCATGTGTGCTTCATACATGTTCCTTGATGGCCCCCCCTTACTATCCCCTCTTATCCCTCTCCCCCCCCTCTCTGGTTACTGTCAGGTTGTTCTTTATTTCAATGTCTCTAGCAGTGTTCTATTTTTAATGGAGAGGCTTGGCCAACATTTGAACAGATTCAATATACCACATTATAACACATTTCATTCTCTTCCACCTTAAGACACATATACTCATTGTCTTCTCTCTTCTCGACAAGCGGTGTTGGGTCATTTGATGTACTGAATTTGGGGCAGTAGAGAGTTGGGGGCAGTAATATTGTTAGAGAGCGATCACAGCCTATCCAGTTCTGATCATTGTTGTTTATAGTAACTTTATCAATATAAAAATCTCTTTATTCATTTATCTCTTTAATCCTTTTTTCCTTTAATGTCATTAGTAATAAAAACTTTATTTCCAAAAATGAAGCAAAACATAAAATGCTACTATCCTTTGAAGAATTGTAGATAGGTTGTATTACATTATTCAAACAATGACAGGAGTAAAGAATTTTTGGTGAAACAATAGGAAATAATTAATCTGTTTATTTAGTCACCATTGGTCAGGTTTTGGGGGTATCAGGTAACTTTACACCAAGATCTGATTAGATTTTTTAATCTCTTTATCTGTTTTGCTTTTCCCTGAATCTGAACTCCAAACTAGTGCACATAAAACATTTTATTCAAAAACACTCTACTGAAAAACAATATTTTGTTAATGTTTTGTGAAATCACTAAGTCTAAGGACATATAATGGAGGGAATGTGTGAATTTACATTTAAGTAGAAAATCTGAATTCATAATGTGGATTATACTACTACCCTTTTCTACTAATTTGTACACATTGCATTTCATTATATACCTTAGAGTTTATGAGAAAGCATCTTGCTTCAAGAAAATTCCCCCTATATAATTAAAGTTATAAAAATAATTTTCATTATTGAGAATTATTTTTCACTATGTGAGGTAATTTACAAAGAGGCCTAGTTTCTAGATCTGAAGAGATAACTTTCCTATTAATGTGTTTTAGGAAATAGTGAAGCATTGCTTACTGTGATTTTACTATAGCTGAAGACATTTTTAATAAAACAGTGAAAAATCTACAAACTTTGTGTTCTAAAATTTTCTTTTGTATTACACTCATTTTATAATCTGTTCCCAATGACTATTTAATGCAATTGAAAATTTTTAAGATCAGAAGGAAATAATGAATATTTGGTAGACATTTTCATACCTCAAAATATGTTAGTTTAACATCTCAGTGCCTCACTTTTGTCTGAATTTAGTTTGTATTTATATGCCCTGTTTAGCTTGTAGTCATCAAATATTTTGCTTTGTCATCACCTAAAAATAATTTAATTATTTATTTAGAACCATCTCCTATGACACCAAATCGAAGAAGTTCAGGCCGACAAGGAGGAGTTCATGAACTGTCTGCTTTTGAGCAACTTATTGTAGAATTGGTACGGCATGATGACAGCTGGCCTTTTTTGAAACTTGTTTCTAAAATCCAGGTAATATTTCTACACTTTGTAAAATGTATCTCTGTATATTATTTGATTTAGTTTGCATGACAGTTTTGGGACAGTCCAAACACCTATTAATTACTATGCACTTTCTCTTAAATGCTTGAAAAGTTGGTCTCGATATTGGGACAAATGGAATTAGATATCATAGCCTCCTCAATCCCTTCTAATTCTGTGACCGATTCTTATACGTGATGACAGTGTTTTATAATAACCTCAATGTTGTTATTCAGGGTAATGAATCTGAATAGAGTTAATTCAATTGAGTACCATTATTGGTATTTCTCTCATGTAAAACAGTGGTTCTCAAATTTCAGCCTACTCCAGAATCACCTGGAGAGCTTGTTAAAACACAGATTACTGGAGCACCCCAGAATTCTTGATTCGCTAGGGCAGGGATGGTGCCGAATCATTTGCATAACTAACAAATCCCTGCATAATGCTGATGGTCCAAAGCCCACAGTTTGAGAACACTGATTTAAAAACTAAGTACTCTTCAATGACAGAGATGGCCTACCCTAACTAAGGGGTTAGAGAGTGTGCTGTAGTTATTTATACATTTGACCCTTGAACAATATAGGTTTGAACTACACAGGTCTGCTTATATGTGCATTGTTTTCAATATATGTTAGAAAATTCTTTGGAGGTTTTCTTACTACCATGTAGCAATTACATTGATTACACTTGGCTACCATAAAGCAACTGTATCGCTGCTTCTTTGTTGTCAATATGTGAATCATACCTGTAAATAAATATGTTTCTTCACATTTTTTCATATTTGATGTCCAATGTTAGTAATATGTATAACATCTGCAGTGTTTTGTATCATATAAGACAATCTGAATGTAGGTACTGATAGATGATTCATCTCATAAACAGATGGTGTAAAATTACAATATCAATAAATGGGTACAGTACTGTATTTTTAAGTATTTTTTATTGATTATGCTATTACAGTTTTACCAGTTTCTTCCTCCTTTATCCCCCCTCCGCCCTGCACCCTGCACCCTCCAGCATTCCCCCCCTTAGTTCATGTCCATGGGTTGTACATGTAAGTTCTTTGAGTCCTCTGTTTTCTGTACCATTCTTGACCTCTCCCCATCTATTTTATGCCTATTAATTGTGTTTCTTCTTCCCTGTACCTTCCCCCCCATTTCTCCCTTCCCCCTCCTGCCGGAAATCCCTCCATGCGATGTATGTTTTTCTGATTCTGTTCCTGTGCTAGTTGTTTGCTTAGTTTTTGTTTTCATCATTTTTCTTTTCTTTTAGGTTCCTTTGTTGATAGTTGTGAGTTTGTTGTCATTTTACTGTGCATATTTTTATCTTCCTTTTCTTAGATAAGTCCCTTTAATATCTCATATAGTAATGGCTTGGTGATGATGAACTCCTTTAACTTGACCTTACCTGGGAAGCACTTTATCTATGTCCTTCCATTCTAAATTAAAGCTTTGCTGGATAGATTAATCTTGGATGTAGGTCCTTGCCTTTCATGACTTCAAATACTTCTTCCCAGCCCCTTCTTGCCTGCAAGGTTTCTTTTGAGAAATCAGCTGACAGTCTGATGGCAACTCCTTTGTAGGTGACTCCATTTATCTTGCGACTTTTAGGAGTCTCTCTTTATCTTTAAACTTGGGTAAGTTGATGATGTGCCTTGGTGTGTTCCTTTTTGGGTCCAACTTCTTTAGGACTCTCTGAGCTTCCTGAAAGTCTATTTCCTTCACCAGATTGGGGAAGTTTTCCTTCATTATTTTTTCAAATAAGTTTCAATTTCTTGCTGTTGTTCTCCTTCTGGCATCCCTGTAATTCAGGTTGTACCAGAGGTTCCCAAGTCTCTCTTCACTTTTTAAAATTTTTGTTTCTTAATTCTGTTCCAGTCAGATGTTTATTTTTCCCTTTCGTTCCAAACCATTGCTTTGGATCCTCGTTTCCTTCCTGTCACTGTTGGTTCCCTGAATATTTTGCCTTATTTCATTTTGGGTATTTTTCTTTTGTTTTTTCATTTTTCGACTAAGCTCAGTCAGTTCTGTTAACATTTTGATTACCAGGGCTTTAAATTCTCCCTCAGATAGGTTGGCTATCTCATCGTCGTTTAACTCTTTTTCTGGAATTTTGCTCTTTCCTTTGGGCCATATTTCTTTGTCTCAGTGAACCTGATAAGCTGTAAGGGGGCGGGGCAACCCTCCTTGCTGCCTGGGGGAGGGGCTAGAGAGGAAACAGTGCAGCTCCCCTGCTCTTCTCTAGCGTACTTGGCAATGGACTGGTGTGAAACGGAGTTTCTCCCACTGCAGTGACTGCCTCCGTGGTTCCCAGCTCTGAGTCTCAGTTTCACCTTCAGCCAGCCTGTTAGCACGCACAGTCCGCCACCTCGCCCTGGGTTCTTACCGGTCTGGTTGTTCTGGTTGACTTTTTCTTTAATTCCTTGATTGTTGGAGTTCCATGCTGTTTGATTTTCTGGTGCTTCTGGTTGTTTATTGATTTTAGATGGGTTGTTATCCTACTTTCAGTTGTGTGAGGAATCAAAGGGTCTCTACCTATGCCTCCATCTTGGCCGGAACTCCAGTCAAATATGTACAATACTTTAAATGAACTATCCTAATGATTAGTTTTTTAAAAATTAACCTTGGTTTCAAACTTTATTCCCAAGCTTCTTCAGCTTAATTAGCTGCAAAAAAATGATTTTCGTAGAAGCAAAAACTGAAAAGAGCTGCAGTGTCCAAGGGCAGGGGCACAGGTGACAAACACAAGGCCCCAGGGCCAAATCCAGCCCTCCACCTTGTTTCTGCATGGTGGCAGTGCCAAGCTTTCACTTAACTGTTAAGGGGTAGTTACATTTATACAGTCTGAAAATTACATTCAGCCCTTTGAAGGCAACCACGAGGCTGCTGTGGCCCCCAGTGAAAAATTAGTTTGATGCCCCCGGCTAGGGCTTAAAAATATTAGAGACCTCGATTTTATCAGATCCATAAACAAAATTTGAAAAAGCAGTGATAATATAAAATAGCAGCTCCCAGTAACTTCTTCAAGTTCATCTTCTTCTAAAGTTGATTCAATGCAAGTTCATCTTCTTCAAAAGTTGATTCAATGCAGTTCAATTCTTGGCCTCATCAAAATTCTCCATCATATCTGGAACTTCAACATCATCCTCCTCCTCTCCTGTAGCAAATGGTGCTTTTCCATCCACAGATTGTTTGGGCAGAGCTTCAGCGAGGCTCATTAAGCTAGTCAGACTGTCTGCACCACTCTGATATAAGATGCTGGGTAACAGTTCTGTCAGCTGCTTTGTCTCAGCGTGAGTATAATGGTGAAAGTGTTCGCTGTAGATGCCTCAGCTTTAGGGTTGTTAAAATGGATCACTGTTCCTTGGTTTGTGAACATTATTTACCTCTTCAATACCAGGGATATTGTTTATTCCTAACTTCTTTCAGGAGAACTGAAGTTTTTTATCATCTGCTGTAGCTGTTCTGTGAACTACCTTCTTCTTTCTAGGAGCAGTACCTTTCCTACCAATGTCCACTTGTGCCTGCAGTTTGGCAACTTTCTCTTGGTTCATGATAATTTCTTTCATCCTGGAGAGAAAATAGGGCTATGCAGGGCACTAGGGTTTGGCGCTCAAAGGGCCCTTGGCGGACCAGCTCAGAATGCTTATTATCTTGATAACATTTTCTTTTCTCTAGCTAACTTTATTGTAAAAATACAGTGTATGATCTTGGCCAGGTGGCTCAGTTGGTTGGTGTGTTGTCCTATATACCAAAATGTTGCAGGTTTGATTCCCAGTTGGGGCATGAATGGGAGGCAACCAATCAGTGTTTTTCTCTCACATCAATGTTTTTTTCTCTTGCTCCCTTCCCTTCTCTCTCTCTAAAATCAAGAAAAAATAGCCCTGGCTATTGTGGCTCAGTGGATTGAGTGCCGACCTGTGAACCAAAGGGTCACCAGTTAAGTTCACAGTCAGAACACATGTCTGGATTGCAGGCCAGGGCATGTGAGAGGCAACCAGTTGATGTTTCCCTCCTTCTCTTTCTCTCTCCTTTCCTCTCTCTCTAAATATAAATAAAATCTAAAGAAAAGTAAATAAATAAAATCAATAAAATAATCTTGGGGATTTTTTAAAAATACAGTATATAATAAATACATATAATGTGTTAATTGACTGTGTATGTTAGTGGTAAGGTTTATAGTCAACAGTCGGCCTTTAGTAGTTAACTTTTGGGGGAGTCAAAAGTTATACACAGATTTTTGACTGTGTAATGGGTTGATGCCCCTAACCCTCACATTGTTTAGAATCAAATATTTATATAACAGAATGTGATATGCCAAAGCAGAGATGGGACAGTGTTATGATACTATAATAGAAGTTATATAAAGCTCTTTCAGAAATAAAGAAGATTGATTTGAGCATTTCAGAGGAAAGGAATAGCAGAACTACTTATTGAAAAAATGTTTCATCTGGTCATTGAAATAAGATGGAATTTCAACAGTGAGAACTGGAATAAGGGAATTTCAAGAAGAGGAGACAATCAAATTGAAGACCTAGAAATGAGAATATGAGGAATGATGGGTAGTTTGAATGCAGCAGACTAATTGAACAGGACTAGATTATAAAGTGTCTCACTTGTCAGTGTTAAGTAAATAAAAAATGACATGATCAGAATTCTACTTGAGATTTCTAGAGCAGAATGTAAAGAATTAATTAACATTGGGTAGCATCTTGTAAAAATTGAATCTCAATTTGACTCAACTCATTTTTCCTGAGTTCTTGTGCTCAATTAAGTTTTGTTGCATATATTTTTATTTTTTACTACAAATGGAGTAATGCTCATTAAACAAATTTGTATAGACAGATATATGTATCTGTATAGACAGAGACAGCACACAAAACCATTACCTTTTTCTTTTCAGAATAAATTAACACTTTTTGTAATATCAAATAGACTTCTACAGCATTAAATGACTGAATGTATTATGTGGCTTTAATAGAGTAATAGTATTCAGAGGTTAATATGTTGTTGCTTTTCAGTGCAGAACCTTCATGTATTTGACCACTTATCTCTGATAGATTTTATACAAGAGAAATAATACTCAAATTATTTTACAGGTCCCAGACTACTATGACATCATCAAAAAGCCCATTGCCTTAAACATTATTCGTGAAAAGGTGAACAAATGTGAATATAAATTTGCATGTAAGTAATTTGTAATTTTTTCTATGTTTTTGTTTAGGGAGCTAGAGGCTATTTGCTTTGTATAGGATGTACATTAGTGTGGTTATGTAAATAGCATCCTAAGAGGTCCTTAAATGCTTATCCATGTATATGGTGGTGAGAGATGGGTGGGGACTGAGTGAGTGGAAGGTATTTTATTGAATCTGATCTTAATAGAAGTTATTTATTGAAACTGTGCAGTTATACCTAATTACCATATTTTTCGGACCATAAGACACACCTAGGTATTAGAGGAGGAAAACAGGAAAAAAATTTTTGAAGCAAAAAATGTGGCAAAATATTTAAAAACATAAATAACATAATAGTTCACCAATGTAAATGTAAACAGAACTCAACAGCAGCATTAACAACCATTATTCCTCCCAATTGAGGGGGGGCTGCATCTTATAGGCCAAAAAATACTACTTAATTGCAGTTTCACTAAATCAGTTTTAAAGTATTTGTAGTCAGTTTAATCTTCAGTTCTGCTAACCTTATTTTCAATCTTCAATGTCTATAAAGAAAAAAGTGGGCTTCTGTCTCTTGACATTTCTAGACATAATACAAACAAAAATTTTACCTAAAAATTCTGTGCTTTCATTTTAATCTCATTTGTTTTTTTTCTTTCTAGCTGAGTTTATCGATGACATTGAGTTAATGTTTTCGAACTGCTTTGAGTACAACCCTCGTAACACAAGTGAAGCAAAAGCTGGAACAAGGCTTCAAGCGTTTTTCCATATTCAGGCTCAAAAACTTGGACTTCACATCACACCAGGGAATGTGGATCAAGTTAGCTTGCCAGCGCCTGCAAAAAAATCACGAATCTAACTTTGTCCTTCTAAAGGATATATTTAAGGAAAACAAATTGTTCGTGAAGTGAAACATTAAAATCATGCTATGAAGCACACATATATGTATAAAGCAATAACAACTGAGTGACCACTCTGGAGTGTGGCCTGCACTATATTCTCAATTTTAATATTAAGCACTCAGGAGAATGTAGGAAAGATTTCCTTTGCTACAGTTTTGTTCAGTATCTAATAAGTTTGATAGATATATTGGATACAGTACTGGTTTACAGAGGTTTTTGTACATTTTGAGATCATTCATGTGTCCTAATATCTTAGAAAATATTTTTTTGTCTATGATTTATTTTGTCATTGACGACTTGTCTTAGATGTGTGGTATTAAGGAAGAGTTATCTACACAGTTTATAAACTGTTATATAGCACAGTTTATAAGAAATGTCTATGTCTAAGAATTTTGTAATAAGCATGTTCTTGCAACACTACACATGAATGAATCTGGTTTTATACCCTCGAAGTGCTGTACCAGTGCTGGCTGGAGATATTAAGTCTGAGTTTTATTAACTAGATATTTATTTAGATTCAGAGTAATTTGTGAATTTGTTTTGTATTTATAAAATTTGTACCTTGAAAATGTTCTTTAATTTTTTAAACATTTTATTGTGTTTTTGTTTTGTATCTCTTAACTTCCTTAATGATCAATAAAAGGTAATACCCTCCCTTTTTCCCTGAGAGTTCTTCCAGTTTTATAGAACTGTATTATAAGTTTCTGTGTACAACTTTTGAAGTGTACAAATAAAGCGATACATTTTTTTGAGTATTCTGAATTTCTGGAATTTTTATAAATCAGAATTGGACTTCTCCACGTGATACATAGGAACCAGTGTTTTATTGTACCCGAATCTTTCCGACAGTGGTTTGCATCTTTTTCTGCCCCAGCCCTTGAGGAGTGAGATACCTCCCATCAGTAACAGTAGACATTCTATGGCACAGATTCTCATTAAAATGAGGAGAAAGAAAGTTTAGAATATACCCACTTAGTTAAGCAACACCACTCTGGAAATTTTTTAAAAATAAAGTGCTTTTTCTTTGGTGCGGAAGACATAGTTTTGTAGGGGTAGCTTTGCCTTATTTGGAAAGTTGCCCCTCTTTACTTTCATTTCTTTCTCAGATACTTTGAGATTATCAAATTTTCCCAATTCTTTGCATGAGTATGTTTGTATCTATAAATTTAGTAAATTTGTAATAATTTCACTTGCCAATAACCAAATCTCTTTAAAATTTTATGTAGCATTTAAACATTCAGGAGGGAATTCTAAAATATTTTAAAGTAAATTTCCTAATTACTTAATATTCTTTATTTGTTAATGCTAATAGCAAGTAACTTTTATATTTGCTTTTCTTCTACAAGAGATACATCAACTGGTTGCCCTTCACATGCCCCCACCTGCAGACCTGGCCCACAACCCAGGCACGTGCTCTGACTGGGAATCAAACCTATGACCTTTCAGTTTACAGGCTGGCAGTCAATCCACTGAGCCACACCAGCCAGGGCTTATTTTGTTGTCTAGTTCCACATAAAAGTGAAATCGCACGACATTTGTTTTGTCTTTCCCTGACTTATTTTACTCAAGCACAATACCCTTCAAGGGTGTATAACCTGTGGCCCACAGGGTGCATGCAGCCCAGGATGGTTAGGAATGCGGCCCAATACAAAACTGCAAAACCTTTTTTTTTTTGCTCATCAGTTTTCGTCAGTGTTTGCGTATTTAATGTGTGGCCCAAGATAACTCTTCTTAGAGATGCCAAAAGGTTGGGTACCCCTGCCTAAATTCATCCATGTTGTTGTAGATGGCAAGATTCCATTCCTTTTTATGGCTGAGTCATATTCCACTATATACAGTGGTTGGCAAAAGTAGGTTTACAGTTGTGAGTACACAAAACAATTTTTCTTGTTATTTATTATTTATTTGTATTACAAACTGTAAACCTATTTTTGCCCACCCCTATATGTACCACAGCTTCTTAATCAAACTTTATCTATTGATAGACAGTTTGCATTCATATTTTAGGTATTGTAAATAATACTAAAATAGACGTAGGGATGCATGTCTTTTCAATTTAGTGTTTTGGGTCTCTTTAGATGAAATACCCAGAAGCAGAATTGCAGGGTCCTTTTTTATCTCTTTTTATAGCCTTTGAAAGTATATTTTTTATTTATAGAGGAGAAGGGAGGGAGAAAGAGAGGGAGAGAAACATCAGTGTGTGGTTGTCTCTCACACACCCCCTCCTGGGGACCTGGCCCGCAACCCAGGCATGTGCCCTGATTGGAAATCAAACTGGTGACCCTTTGGTTCATACAATGGCACTCAGTCCACTGAGTCACACCAGCCAGGGCTAAAGTCTGGTATGTTTTTGTCTGGTGTGACTATTGTTATCCCAGCTTTTTTTGTTTGTTTCCCTTTTTCATGAAATACCTTTTTCTATCCCTTTAGTCCATATGTGTCTTTCAAACTGAAGTGACTCTCTTGTAGAGAGTATGTAACAATCTTGTTTTGTTATCCATTCAGTCAGCATATATCTTTTAATTGAAACATTTAATCCATTTACATTTAAAGTGATGTTGATAGATACCTAGTATTTGCCATTCTATCCTTATTTTTATCTTTTTTTTTCTTAAAGACCCTTTAATGTTTCTTGTAATACTGGTTTGGCGGTGATAAACTTCTTTAGCTCTTTCTTGCCTGGGAAGCACTTTATCTGACCTACAGTTCTAAATGATAGCTCTGCTGGATAGAGTAAACTTGGTTGTAAGTCCTTGATTTTCACCACTTTGAATGTTTTGTGCCAATTTCTTCTGGCCTGCCTAGAAAGTTTCTGTTGAGAAATCAGTTGCTAGTCTTATGGGAACTCCCTTGTAGGTAACTGCTTTCCTCTTGCTGCATTTAAGATTTTCTTTGTCTTTCACATTTGCCATTTTAATTACAATGTATCTTGGTGTGGGCCTGTTTAGGTTCATCTTGTTTGAGACTCTGTGCTTCCTGGACTGAAATGTCTATTTCCTGTACCAGGTTAAGGTTGTTTCTTGTCATTTTCTCAGACAGGCTTTCTGAGATAAGTTTTCTGATAGGTTTTGCTTTGTCTCCTCTTTTTCGCATCCTCATGATGTGAAGATTGGTGTGCTTGAAGTTGTCCCAGAGTCTCCTTAAAGACTATTCCGTATTGTTTTGGATTCTTTTTTCTTTTTGCTCTTCTGATTGGGTGTTTTCTGCTTATATTCCAAATTGCTGATTTGATCTTTGTTTCACCTACTCTATTGTTGATTCCCTGTAATGTAGTCTTCATTTAAGTTATTATATTCTTTATTTCTGACTGTTTTTTCCTAATGTTTTCTATCCCCATTTTTATTTTTCTCATCTCTTTGTTGGAATTCTCACTAAATTTGTCTACTGTTCCTCTAAGTTCATTGAGCATCCTTATAACCAGTATTTTGAACTCTGCATCTGGTAGATTGCTTGTCTCCATTTCGTTTAACTTTTTTTCTAGAGTTTTGTTCTGTTCTTTCACTTCAGATGTGTTTCTTTGTCTCATTTTGGCTCCCTCCTTCTGCTTTTTTCTATGTATTTAGTAGAGCAGCTACATCTGCCAGTCTTGGTAGAGTGGCCTAATGTAAGTGTTCTGTAGGGCCCAGTGGCACAGCCCCTCTCTTCACCTGAGCTGGTTGCTTCAGGCCCTCCCCCACCCCTGCCCACATGTGAGCTGTGTGTATCCTCCTGCTGTATTTGAGCCTTGATTGGTGTTGGCATATCAATGGGAGGGAGTTACCCCCCAGGCCGATCATTTTCAAGGACTGCCTTCAACCACAGCAGAGGATGGAGGATCTGCTGTGCAGGGGCTGACACTGCTGAACAAGACTTACCTGGTACCTGATAAGTTCTCTCCTTGATAGTATTGCTCGTGGAGGTAGTTGGATGGTGCTACAGCGTGGTCCGAAGCTGTCCACCTGATGGACTTAGCAAAGGAACCATGGCCTCTGCCAACACTTCTTTCTGGGAGAAAGCTGCCCCTCCAGCTCTTGCTGGACCATTCCATTCATCCTTGTGTGTCCCTGGTGCCTTTCAAGCAGCTGCCTCAGCACTGGAGCTCAGAGTGAGTCAGTCAGTGAAGAAGTCTGTGCACAGGCCCTTTAAGAGGAACATCTGGGACTCCAGCAGCCCACCTCACTCAGCCACAAGTTGGTTTTCACAGCCAGAAGTTATGAGAACTTCTTTTCCTGGTACCAGAATCCTGGGCTGGGGGGCCTGGTCTGGGCCTGGGACCCCCTGGCTCCTCAGTGGGGCCTCTGCAGCACAATACCCCTCCCGTGAGTGTGGGACCAGACCGTTCCTTTACCAGTCTCATTGTGGCTTTTTCTTTTTTTAATATATTTTATTGATTATATTATTACAGTTGTCCCATTCCCCCCTCCATTCCCCTCCATCCTGCACACCCTCTCCCACCCACCACCCCCCCTTTAGTTCATGTCCATGTGTCATAAGTTCTTTAGCTTCTACATTTCCCACACTACTCTTGTCCTTCCCGTGTCTATTTTCTACCTACCGTCTATGCTACTTATTCACTGTAATTTGTCCCCTCTCTCCTCCCACTCCCCTGTTGCTAACCCAACATGTGATCTCCATTTCTGTGGTTCTGTTCCTGTTCTACTTGTTTGCTTAGTTTGTTTTTATTTTAGGTGTGGCTGTTAATAATTGTGACTTTGCTGTCATTTTACTATACATGCTTTCTATCTTCCTAGATAAGTCCCTTTAACATTTCATAAAATAAGGGCTTGGTGATGATGAATTCCTTTAACTTGACCTTATCTGAGAAGCACTTTATCTGTCCTTCCATTCTGAATGAAAGCTTTGCTGGATAGATCAATCTTGGATGTAGGTCTTTGGATTTCATGACTTGGAATACTTCTTTCCAGCCCTTTCTTGCCTATAAGGTCTCTTTTGAGAAATCTGCTGACAGACTGATGGGAACTCCTTTGTAGGTAACTGTCCCCTTATCTCTTGCTGCTTCTAGGATTCTCTCCTTCATTTTAATCTTGGCTAATGTAATTATGATGTGCCTTGGTGTGTTCCTCCTTGGGTCCACCTTCTTTGGGACTCTCTGAGCTTCCTGGATTTCCTGGAAGTCTATTTTCTTTGCCAGATTGGGGAAGTTCTCCTTTATTATTTGTTCAAATAAGTTTTCCACTTGTTGCTCTTCCTCTTCCCCTTCTGGTACCCCTATAATTAAGATGTTGGAACATTTAAAGATGTCCTGGAAGTTCTTAAGCCTCTCCTTATTTCTTTGAATTCTTGTTTCTTCATTCTTTTCTGTTTGGTTGTTTCTTCTTCCTTCTGGCCCACTCCATTGATTTTGGTCCCAGATTTATTTCCATCACTATTGTTTCCCTGTGCATTTTCCTTCATTTTACTTAGTGTAGCCTTCGTTTTTTCATATAATTTGTGACCAAATTCAACCAATTCTTTGAGCATCCTGATCACCAATGCTTTGAACTATGCATCTGTTAGGTTGGCTATCTCTTGGTTGCTTAGTTGTATTTGCTGTGGAGCTTTGATCAGTTCTTCCATTTGGGCAATTTTTTGTCTTGTCATGCCTGGTACATATAGGGGCAGAGCCTTGGGTGCTCACCAGGGTGGGGCAACCCACGGTGCTGTGTTGTGACGCTGTATGTCAGGGCAGGGTGGAGAGGGAACAATGGTACTTGATCCACTCTCTGCTGGATTTCAGTCCCTTCCACCACTTCCCCCAAGCAAACTGGGGTTTTCTGGTGCTGATTCCTGTGTGGGTGGGTTTGTGTGCATTCTAGGACCCTGTAGGTCTTTCCAACACTACTCCTGTGAGGCTAGGAGTGTCTCCCTCACTGAGTCTGCCCGTTGCTACCCAGTACCTGGGGTCTACTCTCTGCCGTCTTGTGCACCTGGAGTGCCTTGTGGGCCCAGTGTCAACCACTTTCTGTGCCGTGACCCCTCTCCACTGAGCTGCCCAACTCTGCCCTGCTTACAGGTCTGAATGAATGTGTCTATTTTATCTCCTTGGTTGTCTGACTTACATACAGTTTAATTTTTCTGTCAGTTCTAGTTGTTATTTTGTTTCTAAATTGTTATTGTCCTTCTTTTGGTTGTGTGAGGAGGTGCAGTGTGTCTACCTATACCTCCATCTTAGCCAGACGTCCTGTGGCTTTTTCTTTATATTAGTTATAGGACTTCTGTTGAGTTAGATTTCAGGTGGTTCTCAATGATATTTGTTCTATAGTTAACTCATAATTTTGTTGTGGTTGTGGGAGGATGCAAATACTACATTTACCTCCTCAGCCATCTTGACCAGAAAGAAACCCTACCTAAAACATTAGAAGCAGAAACAATACCTGTGCCAAGCTTTGAAGGTAACTGTTCTTCCAAACAGTTCATTGTCTCATTTGTTGCTTCTTTCTCCTCCATATTAAAGTGCTAAAATGTTTAGACTTTTTCTTTAGAGAATAGGAGATTTGGTGAGTTTCACACATGTGGGTACATTGTTTAATTTAAAAATAATGGGCAGAATGCTTAGGTTCATTTCACTAATAATACTAGAAAGACTGTGCTTACTACTCTATGTTAGCCTTTATATTCACCATTCAAGAGCTTGCAGTGTTAAGATATCAAAGCACAGCTCTAGATAAGAAGAGATATTCGGAACAGTAGTGTATAAGTAATTTAATATGCAAACAACTGAGCAAACTTTAACTCTTTCTATTCATTTCTATTTTCAGTAAAAGTTTTGTCTTGGGAGCCAGCAACCCTTTCTATCAAGAAAATTTGAGAAAACATATTCAGTGCGATGATGAACAAACCTCTAAAATTTAAGGTTGTGATTTAAGCCTTCGATCTGGTCAGTATTGAGGTATATTTAATACTTTTTTCTCCAGTAAAATGAGAATTTTACTTCTTCTAGTCATAAAATTAATGAAGGGTGATTGTCCAATAAAGAAAAAAATAATAAATGTGTGAAGAAAAAATAAATTTGGTATGTAATTTTTTTAGATTATTTGCTTCAGCAACAATGGGATCAGATCCTACAAAGCATATTTTAAGCAGCATTTTCACCTAGTGCAATACATTGTGGACACTTACATCCGTTTATGTGTGACTCTACTGGATCTGGGACCCACCTCACTTCGAACCCTTTGCTCAGACATCCCAGTCCTGCATGTATTTACCCAGTTATCCGATGACAGGTTATAAAAAGCTATGAATTTCCTCGGGATATTTTGGCTAACTACAATCAACTCAAGTTAGTAATCATTTTTTATATATAACAGCTGTTTCTTTTATTAGACAATGATCTACTGATCAGAAGAGTGACAAACTAAAAAATGGATAGTGGGGCAATGTAGTATTTCTATAGCTTATAGACATTTAATTTTAAATATTTTCCTGCCTTGGGTTCTTGTGGTAATTTTTCTTGTGCCTGATCGCAGGCACTTTTTACTGTTCAGTGTGCACAATCCTCTAGGACAGAGCTTAGCAAACTTTCTGTAAGGGTCCAGATAGGACATATTTAGGGCTTTGCCAGCCATCTATGCCGTAACGATTCAATCCTGCCATCGTAGCACAAAGGTAGCAATACAGAAACTAATCTGCGACTGTGTTACAGCAAAACTTTATTTGGAAAAACAAGTGGTGGGCAAGATTTGGCCTGCAGGCTGTAGTTTGCTGATCCCTGGTCTGGAATACAGAATTCTGGAGATCATTTATACAAAGGTATTTGACAAACAGGGAGAATTCGTAATTCCTTTCAGTAGTCCTTGCTCTGGCTACTCCTTAAAAGTTGAGATTCACCTGGGCTTTCTCATCTTTGGTTCTCTTTTAGCCTAGGTCTGTATATAGCCCCATACAATCCCAGACAGTACCAGCAATCACATACAGTCCTGTGGGGAAACTTAGCTTGACCTCTGAAACTAGGCTGGGCCTTTACCCGTGAAGGAGGAATTGGTACAGGATCTGACACCCTGCTAAACAACTAGAACAACTAGTAAACAACTAGAAAACCTGACATGCTATCAACAAACTGTCCATGCACCGGAAAACAGGCAATGTAGACCCCTGCGAAATCTACCTACGCTGTACCTCTACTTTCTAATAACAAAACTAAGCAACTCAATTTCTTATCTATGAATTTCCTTTCCTTGTTACCTACAGTGGGATTAGCCTGGCCAGCACGATCTGACACCATTCTGTCAGCCTCATCTGTCACTTCCCACTGCACCAAACGTTCCCACCAGGAATGTATTGGTTCCTGTCACACTAGACTTTGTTACTTCTCAGGTAGTAGGACCCTTCTAAGGCTCCGTGCCTTTTCACTTGCTGTGCCTTCCACCCGAAATGTCTTTCTACCACCACTTCACCAGCAGGAAGCACGTAACTTAAAAACTTGTTTAAAACATCCAGACCAGAAACGAGTTTCTGTTTGGGATGATGAAAGGTTCTGGAAATGGAGAGTTGTGATGGTCGCATGACAGTATTAATGTAATCAGTGCCACTGGATCCTACATGTAAAAATAGTTAAAATGAAAAGGTTTATGTTGTATATATTTTACCACAATGTATTTTAAATGGTAAATTTTGTTATGTATCTTTTGCTGCTATAAAATATATAAATACATTTTAAAAACACCCAGAAATGCTGACTAAAATACATGAGCATCTGTTACAAGTCATAGTGCACAAGTGCAAAGAGAGTGGTTGACAGCCCGTGTGACAGTGACGTGCACTGAAGCTGTGGTGGTCCTGGTGAGGAGGGGCAGCTGGTGAAGGGAGTTGATGGACTTAATTCTGCAGGGGCTTGGTTGTAAAACCTACATGGAGATAAGTCCTGAGGCTCATTCAAATCGGATTTGAACTGAAAACCCATAGAAAACCAAACCCTGAAGAGAACTATTCCTTCACTGAAAATGTAGGCAGGCCCTGGCCAAGCAGTACAGTTGGTCAGAGCACCCTCCCAACTCATAAGGTCGCGGGTTTGATCCCTGGTCAGGGCATCCCTCCTTCCCTTCCTCTCTCTCTCTAAAAATAATATGTAATTTTTTAATAAAAAAAAAGAAAATGTAGATGAGAAAAAATTTGCCAATATGTGGTTCAAAACATACAAGGAGAAAAGCCAACAACTTTAAAAAGGGGTCCTTAGGCACACTTCTGCTTCCCTGATCCTCCCACTCAGCACCACTAAAAACCCTGGACATTACATATCAAACAAACTTAAGACTGAAAAACATAGAAAACCAAAATAAAATAAAATAAAGGCTGAAAGGTGGAGAGAAGACAGGCTGGCTAAAGAAAGACAAGTTTTGAATTCCCTGGGTTTTCTTTTTGACTCATATCCAAACAATGCTAAAGAAACTGGCAACCCGAAATCCAAGTGGCACCTCCACCAACTGCAAAAAGCCACAGCGAAAACTTTCTCTAGCCAAAGGACCAAGAAAGGAGCAGCCCAGCAAGAAAACACCATTTAGACATAACTGCTCTCTATCCCAGCCAGACACCACAGAAAAAACCTGGCCGCACCCCCACTCACATCAGCAAAGACTAAATGGGGAGCCTAGACTTCTGCCCTCACCAGGATAAAATGAGGTGCCCAACACCCCCACTGGAGTAGTGTCAGAGAAGCCTGTGGAGGGAGTCTGCACTTTCCTCCCCACCGACCGGTAATGCAGTGCCCGCTGCTTTCCCACAGTGCCAGCGGAGACCACGTGAGGAGCCAGGACTCCCCACTCACCGGCAGGTAGGAGAAGCACCCCTCTCTGGTGTCAACACGGGCTGGGTGGGAAAGTTGGGCTTCCACCTGCATCTGGTACTTTTTTAAGGGTTAAATGAGAAAAAGAACATGCAAAAACTCTTTGCACACAATACCCAATTTTTAATTTTTTTCATTTCAATGAATTTCTTTTGGGACTTAGTTCCAGAAGGAAACTGTTTCTCCTTACCAACATTGTGCTTCTTTCTATTAGCTAATTTAGAGCTATTTAATTCAAGGACTTTCTCTTTTGCCTTGACCAATAAGAAACTTAAGGCTAAACTTTATTTTATCATCCCTGTGCCCCTTGAAACAATTGAAATGTAATATATGGATAACAAAGTGCAATATTTCAACTCTGTGTCTTTTAAGCAACTTTGAACTCCTTTTTGGAGGAATTACAGTGTAAATAAATAAATGGGTGGAACAAGGCCCTGTGGTCATTTTCTCATTGTTTCAGACTCTATTAAACTTTATTCAACTACCTCATCTCTGTTATTCCATGTTTATCCCAAGATTTCAAGTTTCTATTCGAAGGGTTCAAAAAGCAATATGACTCAGAATAATTCAGTCTGCAACATTATGGTAGCAAAAGAACTTACACTTTCAGAGTTCCTGGATGCTGATGCTAGGTTATGGATCAAATGATGAGAAGTATACCAGTGGGTGGTAGAAATGACATAAACTCATCAACGATGTACTTTTTGTCTCAGTGCAAAATAGAAGCTACAGAGACAGTTAAGTATTTGATGTTCTTTTTCTCATTTTATAATGGTTCTTATTTTTACAGTTACTAAAAGTTGAGAATTGGTAGAGATGAGACTATCTCTTCTCTGGGTCCCTCAGAAGTTATCTATTCCTAATCACAAGGACAGATAGATAAGCAGAGACAATCCAATTCACTCCTCTGAACACTGTATATCTGCTTGAAGAGCTATTGCTGAATTGTCTGCCTAGTTTGTCCTTAGGGTTAATAATAGATTAAGGCTTTTTGTAGAAAGAGTTGGGTGAATAGAATACCAGGCACATGGTGGATACTCAATAAAATACTATGGCCATGAAACTTGCAAGAAAGCAAGCCCAGAGATGTGTGCAGGTTGTGTTACAACAGGGCATTTAACTTTATCCTTGAGATCACATGGAACCCGATGAGACTAGACAGTCTCACTTTAATTCCAAGCAAGAAAAAATTTTTTTCAAGCCACAATCTTCTCCCTAATACTCTTCCTCCATTTCAACTCAGATTTTTTTTCCTCTCTAAAGTCTACACAATAGCGGAGTCTGCAAAGTACTGTATTTGTTTAACCTATTGGATGGCCTAATAGTGCCATCTCTTAGGACAAAGATAAAGGGCCCACCAGTCCAGACTATCTCTTAACAATTTCTTGGAGGGGAATGAGCAAACTACAAATCAAAAGACCATCTGGAAATCCATCCTGTGAAACAGAAAGCAAGATATCTGTAAACAATTCAAGTCATAAGTCAATAGATTCACTATGAACAATCTGGCTGCATCTGGTAAAATTAGAGAAAATATGGTGAGAGTTCACATGTGTTAGAAATCCCAGGACATCAAAGACTCTTAGCTTGAATTCTTTCCTAGGAGATCTAAAAACATCTGCCACTTCCCCAAACTCAAATGTGGAAGAAGCACTTCCTCTCTAAATGTGCATCTTCTTTGAAGATAGGCTTTCCAAGGGCAGAATATAATAATCTAACTTTTTGAGATGAAGGCTTTAGAAAAATTATTTTACTAGTTAAAAAATGGCAGTTATCATATTAAAAAACTTTGGACCAATGGCCGAAAAAAGAATAAATAGTCAAAGAAAGACCAAGTGTTTAAAAATATCTTAAGAAAATGTCAAATACTTTGTTTATTCTTATTGCATAGCCATAATGGGCTTCATTCTTCAAATTTTGCTCACAAAGTATGTTTCCACACAGCCAAGACAAATTGTCCTCATTGGTTTACAAAGGGCTTTCCCAGGACAAAGATTGTCACAGGACCCCACCAACTTAACAAGCGTCACCATGTTTGAATAGCCCAATAAAGCCTTTTCTCTGGTTCTCTTCTATGGTATTTCTTCAGAGTCACCCAGGGGTTAGAGGTGTAAACACACACAAAAACAAAACTTTATATAGGAAAATATTTTATATAGAAAAATATTGGAAAGAGTTTCCTCTGTATTTTTATGCTTTTTATTATAGGAAAACTTAACATAAACAGAATAACATAATGAACCCCCATGTACCTATTGCTCAGCTTTGACAATTACCAACTCATCATGGTCAATTTTGCTCAATCTGCATCTGCAACTTCTGCCCCATATTATTCTGAAGAAAAATCCACTCATCACACTATTTCACCTGTAAATATTTCATACCATATCTCTAAAAGAAAAGGGACTCTAAAATAAAAAGAAAAAGAAAAAGAAAGAAAAAGGGACTCTAGCACTGACTGGCGTGGCTCAGTTGGTTGAGTGTTGTCCCACACAGTGAAAGGTCGTGGGTTTGATTCCTGGTCAGGGCACTTGCCTGGGTTGCAGGCCCAGTTCCCAGCTGGTGCATGTGCAAAAGGCAACCAGTTGATGTTTCTCTTATATATAAATGTTTCCCTCATATATCAATGCTTCTCTCCCAATTTTTCTCATTCCCATCTCCTCTCTCTAAAAATAAATAAGCATATTTTTTAAAAAGGAACTCTAAACAAAAAGAACAATACCACTATTCTACTAGAAAAACCCTTAATATTAATTCCTTGGACTCATCAAAAATCTGATCAGGAAGGATTTCTTGAAAGAAAGGAAGAAGGGTC
Organism: Artibeus jamaicensis; assembly: GCF_021234435.1. NCBI lineage: Eukaryota > Metazoa > Chordata > Mammalia > Chiroptera > Phyllostomidae > Artibeus > Artibeus jamaicensis. Next base: position 142,095 of record NW_026521728.1, read on the forward strand.
TTGAAGAAAGAGGAAAATAATCTGAGGAGAAAGAAGGGAAGGAAAGAAAGAAGAGAAAAGGAAGAAGACAAACCATAAACATAAAGCAAAAGGCACAAACCTACAAGAATAATTTGATGCATTCTATCACATAATTTTTTAACTTCTTCACTTACAAGACACCATAAGCAAAATTAACAGATAGTGTAGAGAATGGAAGAAGATATTTTCAATGCATATAACAGACAAAGTGTTGGTACACTGAATATACAAATATAAAGAACTACTACAAATAAGGACAATTCAAAATGACCTTAAGAAAATTTTATAAAGCATGTGAACTGACATAGCTAAGGATGGTCAATAGCCCTAGTAATCAGGGAAGTGCACATTAAAATCATAGTGAAATACCAGTTCATGCAATCAAACCGGAAGAAATTAGAGTTGACGCATACTAGTGTTGACAAAGATGTGATCAATGGGGATACATCCACCACTGGAGTGAGAATGGATTCCCCGAATCTATATCAGGGACCCTGTTACTTTCTCACTGGACTACGAGCTCCATAAATACAGGGACCAGACGCTTGAAAATACTGGATTTCATCGAAACAAGAAAAAAGAAAATTGATCACAGTAAATGCCATTATCAATTTTTTTCTTTTATTTATTTTATTGATTATGCCATTACAGTTGTTTTTCGATAGTGTGCAGTAAAAATATAAATGTACAGAAAAAAATTTTAAATGTTATGTACAGGAAACCAATCCAAAAAGCAAATCTTTGTTGTAACATTCAAAGGGAAAAAACTCATCCTACTGAAACCAGTTTGGGCAAATCAGAAAGAAAAAAATTATCTAACAGCAATGTATAGAAAAACATGTTTGAGAAACTGGAATTTCTCCTGTAAATATCTTCTTGATAAAAATTCACTTTATACCCAGTGTCTAGCACAGTTCCTGGCACATAATAGGAACTCAATACTTAAATAAATAAATAAACAAACAAACAAACAAACAAAACATTTCCCTTGATACATTTACTAAGAAATAAATTTTCAGACACGTAAGTCATCTAGCTATGAAAAACAAGAGAAATCTCTTTGTGGACATATTCATTGATTTTTAGAGAGAAGGGAAGGGAGAGAGCGAAAAAGAAATATCAATTGGTTACCTCCTGTGTGCACCCTGCCTGGGGATTGAACCTGCAACCTAGATATGTGCCCTGACTGGGAATCGAACCGGCAACATTTCAGTGTATGGGACAATGCTCCAGCCAACTAACCCACACCAGCCAGGGTGAGAAATCCCTTGTCAGTTTGATTCATCAGTAAGCAATTATAAATCTAAAAAATTGATAGTGTTTTAGAATATGATTGCTGGCATTATTTTAATGGCATTCAAAAACCAAATTTAAGGAAAAGAATAATGTTTCAACAAATGGTGCTGGAACAACTGGATATCCTCATGCAAAAGAATGAAGTCGGACCTCTACTTCATCATACTAAAACAGTAACTCAAAATAGATCGTACACCTAAATATAAAGTTGCAACTGATTGAAAGCATGATAGCAAATCTTTATAAACACAGATTAGGCAATGGTTTCTTAGATATCCCAGCAAAAGCACAAGGCAAAAAAGAAAAACTAGATAAGTAGAGTTTATGAAAATTTCAATTTTTTTTGCTTCAAAGGACAAATTAAGAAAGTGTAGACAACCCACATTATGAAAGAAACTTTTTGCAAATCATATATCTAATAAGAGACTCATATCCAGAATACATAAAGAACTCTTACAACTTAATAAAAAGACAAATAACCAATGGAAAATGAACTAAGGATGTTAATAGGCATTTCTCCAAAGAAGTTATATAAATGGTCAACAAGCACAAGAAAAGATGTTCAACATCATTAGCCATCAAGAAAATGCAATTCCAAACCATAATGAGATACTTCACATTTACTAGGATGGCAAAATAAAAAAGACAAACAGTAGCAAATGTTGGTAAGAAGGTACAGAAACTGGAGCCCTGTACATACATTGCAGGTGAGATTATAAAATGGGGTGGCCACTTTGGAAATGTTTGGCAGCTCCCCAAAATGTCAAACATGAAGTTACCATGCAACCCAATAATTCTACTCCTAGGTTTAGACTTCAAGGAAATGAAAATATATGTTTACAAAAAAATTTGTACATGAATGTTCATGGGAGCATTATTCATGGTAGCCAAAAAGTGTAGACAACTAAAATGCCCATCAGCCGGTGATTGGACAGAGAAAATGTGGTCTATCCATGCAACAGAATATTATTTGATCATAAAAAAACAATAACGTACTGATAGATACTGCAGTACTGCAGTACGTTCCAAGGCTCCAATGAACCTTGGAAACATTATGCTAAATGAAAAAGCCAGTCACCAAGACTACACATTACATGATTCCACTCACATGAAATGTCCACAACAGAGAAATCAACAGAGACAGAAGAATAGTGGTGGCCAGGGGCTCAGGGGAAAGGGGAATGTGGAGTGACTGTTGATGTGGGGGTTTCTTGGGAGAGGGGGTGATAAAATGTTTTAAAATTAGATAGTGGTAATGGTTGCACAATTGTGAGTATCCTAAAAAATATTGAATGATACTCTTTAAAAGGGTGAGTCCTGGCTGGTGTGGCTCAGTGGATTGAGTGCCGACCTGCAAATTGAAAGGTTGCTGGTTTGATTCCCAGTCAGGGCACACACCTGGGTTGCAGGCCAAGTCCCCAGTAGGGGGAGCATGAGAGGCAACTAATCAATGTATCTCTCACATATCCGTGTTTCTCTGCCTCTCTTTCTCCCTCCCTTTCTCTCTCTCTAAAAATAAATAAATAAAATATTTTTTAATGGATGAATTTTATGGTATGTGATTAATATCTCAATTTAAGCCCTGGCTGGTGTAGCTCAGTGGATTGAGCACGGGCCTGCGAACCAAAGATCCCAGTTTGATTCCCAGTCAGAGCACATGCCTGGGTTGCAGGCCAGTTCCTAGCAGGGAACGCATGAGAGGCATACATTGGGACCATACACTGATATTTCTCTCCCTCTCTCCTTCCCTTTCCCTCTAAAGATAAGTAAATAAAATCTTTTTTAAAAAAACCTCAATTTAGCTGTTATTAAAAATACACATTTGAAAAATCTCTATTGTGTACCTCACTGCCAGAAGAATAAAATTCTGCCTGTGATTGTATGCAAGGCTCCTAAGAGCTGATACCTCCTACCATTCCATCTTTATTCTCTGTGAAGGGTAGAGGCTCTAGCTATGGCAAACTACTTGGGGTTTCTTATGCCCTACTCACACTGCTCTCTCTGCTTTGACTGCCCTTTCCCTACCTGCCTAGTTAACCCCCACCTGTCCCTATGACCCGACTCAGTCCAGACTGGTGGCCGTCCTTTGTGCTCCCAGGGCATCCTGTCATCTGTCCTTGTAGTATGCATGGGATTACTCCACACAAAATGGCTTTCTTGCTGTCTTTTCACAGAACTAGCTTTCTTCAAAGCAGAGTCTGCATTATTTTTATCTTTGCATTCCCATCCCCTAGCAGAGGTGCTCAATAAATGAAATGAAGGAATACATGAATGAATAAACTCTCCTCATTCCTGGTTTTGATCTCTTGCCTTCTCAGATTCATGTCTATTAACATATAGTTTTCACATTACATTTTTCATGCCTGTATGATTTTTTCCTATGATTTAAAAACCTTCATCTTTTGTAATAAAATAAGCTAAACAAAAGATTTCCACCTTAAATTACTAGCAAGTTGCTTTTCTCAGATGCTGTTTTTATATTGTTTGTATAATTTAGGTAACTGGTTGCTACTTACTATGATGATTGAATTAGTACCACAAGCAACTGATAGTGGATCTGATAAATGTGTCTGTGAGCTAATAGTTAAAACTGGCATTTATAAATATAGAATTTGAGACCATTTCAAACTACATTTCACTCTTACTACATTTCCTGCTGCTATCCTCCAGTCCAGCTCTCATTACCTCTTCACGTGACACAGACTGCCACATTCCTTCATTGTGAGGTCATGTTCCTAAATTAGAAAGAATTAGAGATGAGACATGTAAGACTCAAACTGACTTTTGTGGCTCAGAGAGTGAGTCACAGAGACTAGACTCCAACACATCTGCCATGACTTTTATTTTCTAGTTCTAAGATCAAACTTAAATTTAGAAAAGTACATGACTTGCCTCCTTACCAGCCTTTTAGCTCAGGCGGCAGGTAGGAGGGATGTGTCAGAGTAAAGAAGGCATGTGGGTAGAAAGGTACCTTTTGAAGTTGTGAGCATCTTCATGCTTACGTTTGTCTTTGTCAGGAAGAGAGAGGCTTTGGGAACTGAGAGTGATGTGTCTTGACAACGAATGGGACTCAAACAGAATTTTTCTGCATTATCTTCCAAACTTGTCGTTTTAGATAGAACTTGGAAAATGACCTTAAACTTTTACGTGCCACAGGAACTTCATCTACATTGTTTCTCGAGAGACTATGCATTAGGAAGTGCTTACTTTCCAGATTTTCTAAGAAATCTTGAGTAAACAAACTTCAGCTAAGTCTAAGAAATCAACATCAGTGAGGTTTGGGATGCTTCATGACTGTTGTCTGTGAGGCTAAAATCATGCTCTCACCTTCATTCATTCTGCACCAGTGATAACAACAGCCCCAGGGTCCCTATTCCTGAGCTGGTAGGAGCTTTACATACATTACCTCACTTGATCCTCACTAGGGCCCTAAGAGGGAGGAGGTAACATAATCCCCATTTTACTGGAGGAAACAACCTTAGAGCAGTTAAATAAATGACACTACCGTGTCAGAGCTGACGTTCCGTGCAGATCCATCCTCTTTGAGATTGCTCTCACTTAGTTCCTCGTGGTGGCTTTATGCTGCCATCCCTGTGTCCAGCAAAGGGAAAATGGTAGCTTAGATGTGTGTTCTAGTACTGGATTGTTCAGGGCCCTTCTGTCCCACCTGTCAATTGTTTGTTTGGGCTTGAACTTGCTAAAGGAAACAGATGTGGTATGGTAGGCAAAATAATGGCCCCACAAGGTGTCCCTGTCCTAAACTTGAGAACCCATAACACCGAAAAAGGGGCGGCACACGATTAACAGAATGATTTTGAGATGAGAGATTGTTCTGAATTATACACTGGGTCCCAACTAATCACAATGGTCCTTAGAAGTGAAAGAGGAAGGCAGGAGAGAGTCGGAGATCTGATGACTGAAGCAGAGGTGGGAGTGGTGCAACTAGAACCGCAAACCAAGGAACGTGGCAGCCTCTAGAAGCTGGAAAAGACAAGAAAACAGATTCTTCTCTACAACCTCCAAAAGCAATGAAGTGAAGCTAATCCCTTGATTTTAGCCCTGTGAAGAATCATTTCTGACTTCTGGCCTCCAGAATTGTAAGATAATAAATTTGTGTTGTTTTTAACCCACTAAATTTGTAGGGATGGAAACTAATATACATGATGAATGACACTCAGACCCTTCCACTATACAGGGGCCAAAATTCATGCAACAATGCTTGATGATGCTGTCCCTTTACCAAATAAATGGTGTTAGCTGTTATAAATAACAGGTATGAAGAGAAGGAGTTGCTATGACCCTGAGGTTCTAAGAGCCACTCTTACAAGGACATGTAGAAAGGCCTTACAATCTTCAGAAAACTCCTTTTTGTTCTCTTTATAGCACTAAAACATCTTAAATGTATTACTTCATCATTTATTGAACATCCACTATGTACCAAGTGCCAGAAATTCAAAGATGAGTAGGACTCAAATGCTTAAGTCTGGGGAAGGTGAAGGACACAGGGAGGTTTGGAGAGAGGTTGACGTCTCAGTTGGGAGTGCCCAACATCTTTAGAATCCCCAGGTTTGGTAGGAAAGGTTCTGATATCTAATCTAGGTGTCCCTAGATCTGGTCTCCATCGGGGCTGCAGCCTCTGTGAAATCTCTTTACTGCAAATTTCAAGGCTGAAAAGGCAAGGAGACCTTGAGAGGAGGAGTATAGGAAGGAGAATTGCCAATACCTATACATAGCAGTTTTGGAGCCCTGGAGATCCATTCTCCATTATTTCCATGGAATTTCAAAAGAGATGAAGGGAAAGTTTTCATAAACAACTATAATGTACCAGCTACATGTTAAATTGTTATTATCTACTTGCTTGGGATTCATGCTTAGACATTAGGAAACTTCTCAATTTTTGTCTCTAAACTTAGTAAATCTTCCCATTAAGAGAATACATATAAGCTGTGGATATAAAAACTAGATCTATGTTTCATGGGCAATACCTAACATGCTCCATTTAAAATATATTAAGTTTTGGATACAAAAAATTTATCACACAAACTAGGGCATAATTGCTTCTCATTATGATTTTCCATCCCTAAACTTACTTAATCCTGAGAACATATACACACTTTCTTGAGAAACACTGATAAACTAGGAAACTAAATTTTAAAGCTGAAAAGGACTTTAAAGGCAATTTAATCATAACTTGTTTAATCAGGGGCTAATGTAAGAAAAAGAAGATGGTCAAAAATATGAACAGTAAAATGACAACAAACTCACAACTATCAACAACCGAACCTAAAAAAAAAAACTAAGCAAACAACTTGAATGGGAACAGAATCACAGAAATGGAGATCACATGGAGGATTATCAGTCAGGAGGGTGGGGTAGGAGGATGGGGGAAAACAAACGTAATTGGTAGGTACAAAATAGACAGAGGGAGGGTAAAAATAGTATGGGAAATGGAGAAGCCAAAGGACTTACATGTACCACCCATGGACATGAACTAAGGGCTAGGAGGTGGGGGGAATGTTGGTGGGAGGGCAGTTGCAGGGCAGAGGGGAATAAAGGGGAGAAAAAAATGGGACAACTGTAATAACATAATAAAATATACTTTAAAAAAGTTTCACTATTGATCATAGTTTCAAATTCATTTTACCAATTTTACAAATGAAGAAAGTAAGATAGAAACTGTAAACATTTAGGAAAAATGAGGCATAAATCAGCCCAGTTATTAAACAATTAAATCTTTTTCATTATAGAGAACACATAAAGTGTTTCACTTATAACATTTTCATTATAAACTAATAGTTTACTTAAATCTTTATGAAAAATTTCCTCAAAGGATAAAGTGACTTTCTTTTCTCTGATAAATGGCATACTTTTTAAGTATTAAAAAGGTTAGTTAGAAAAAAGCCTTGGCTCAGTTATACAAGCTTCGCTAGAAGAGGTTGTGATTGCCAAGAAGAGGGAGGAATCTCCACCCTTCTTTCCACTTATTTGATGTCAGCTGTCATAACTGGGGCTTCATGAAAAAACAAGACTGCTAGCAGAGACTACAGATCATTTCCTATGCTATCTGATATATAAAAGTATATTATTACCAAGGGATGTTACTACCATTTCCCCCCTATTATTATATCAACCACAGACTTTGGAAAGTGATTTTCCACCTATCATTTTGTTTTTCCCTAAGTAATTCAATCAACTTGGTAACCCCCTAGAGTGTGTATCTCATTTCACTGGGGGAAGAAGATCTGACAATTCACACCACGTCTGTACGGGGTCTTTCCAAAATGACTCAAAACCCTGGAATTCGGCCCCTAACGGTGGAAACCTCGGGTGAATAAAAGAAAGACTCCTTGCTGCGCCGTTCCCGTCAAAAGCACCGACCGCGGGAGTAGCGCCCTCCCGCAGGCAGCGAGGAGACGCCCCTCCGCGAGCCGAGCGCCCGGGACTAACAGCGACCGGCTGTGCCCAGAGGCGAGAGGCTGCTCCTCCAAGCTTCCGAGCTCCGATCACCGCAGAGTGGCAGACAGGCCCTGCTGTGCGCGCGCGCCCGGGTCAGGTCGAGGACGCGGGCGGGGCCGGGAGGCCGAGGGGCCGGCCCCGGGCGTGCCCACGTGACCGCCAGCCCGCCGCCCGCAGCCCCCCGACCGCCGCAGCTGCCGCCTCTCCGGCTGCAACTCCCGGCGTGCCTCGCACTCGCTGCTGTCCGCCAGCCCCTCCTTCTTCTCCTCCCAGTGCCACCGAGCCGGAGCTCCAGCCGCCGCCGCAAGCACAGCTGGGGGCACTATGGTGAGGCGGGCGTGTCAACCGGGGGGTCGAGGGCCGGGGTGCGGCGAACAACCGGCCCTGCAGGGCCTGGGAGTGAGGCCGCCATTTTAACCTGATTTTGGCCTCAAAGGTGGGCGCTTTTGCGTTGCGGCCCCGCTACTCCGTCTCCACCCGGGCCCTGCCTCTCTTCGGATTCCTGGGGGTGGGGAAGGTCCGGGCGCTGGTCGGGCCCGGGCGCCGGTCGGGGCTCGGGGCCTGAGCGGAGCGGGAGGCGGCCGGAGGCGTCGCGCCACTCGGAGCGGCGACAGGGGCGCGGGAGGCTGCGGAGCTCACTCTCGCCGCGTTTGCCCTTAGCTGCCTAATTGTACTTAACTGGCGCGGTCTAAAATTGCTACGTGTTTTGAAGCCCTGGCTCAAGGGTCTGGATGGCCTGTAATAAAAGCCCTCTGAGGCGGGTGGGAAAAGTCTTAAAAATGCTTTCTGGCGCTAAAAAAGCTTTTACACTAGATCCGTTAATTTTGGTGTCTGCATTTGCGCCGTGAGGGAGTTAGGTTGAAGCAGTGGGCGGTTGGAGTTTACACTTGATTCTCTTTCCTTATGAGGAAACGGCACCGGCTAGGATGACTTTAAAGAAAAAAAATAGTAGAAGCATTAACTGAAATCCTAAAGTGTTTTTTTAAGGCCTGCAGAGTTGACACAATACAGAAGGTATTTTACTGCTGTTCCTGAAGCTCTGACATCACCCAGTGAAAGAGGAAACATTTCAGGGATGGGACAGCCTGTATTTGTCCCTTTCCTTCTACCTTCTATTTACTTCAGGCCGCAAACCACTTTAGAAAAGATGGATGGGGCAGGGTGAGTTAGAATCCTTAGGTGCATCATATACTTAAAACGTGGTAAATCTGATTGGACTACTTGTATGGAAAGTTGCAATTTTTGATATCCAGACTAACTTGAATCCTCTCTAGGCAAATAGTAATTTTGGTCAAAACCAAAATAGTTATTCTGAATTACTGTTCTTTTATTATTTTTTTTTAGGCTTCTGGAGTTACAGTGAATGATGAAGTCATCAAAGTTTTTAATGATATGAAAGTAAGGAAATCTTCCACACAAGAGGAGATCAAAAAAAGAAAGAAAGCAGTTCTCTTCTGTTTAAGCGATGACAAAAGACAAATAATTGTAGAAGAAGCAAAGCAGATCTTGGTGGGTGACATTGGTGATACTGTAGAAGACCCCTACACATCTTTTGTGAAGTTGCTACCTCTGAATGATTGCCGATATGCTTTGTACGATGCCACATACGAAACAAAAGAGTCTAAGAAAGAAGACCTAGTATTTATATTCTGGTGTGTAAAAACAAAAGAAAAAAGTACTTTTAAAATGCAAGGATTGTTATTAACATAGTCAGTTTTGCCTTTGTTTTTCTTTTCCATTGGGATTCAACAATTGTTTTTTCTTCTCTAGGGCCCCTGAAAGTGCACCTTTAAAAAGCAAGATGATCTATGCCAGCTCTAAAGATGCCATTAAAAAGAAATTTACAGGTACAAACACTGAATATTGTGTGTGGAGGAATTATTCTTTCTTAATTATAATAAAGTAATGGGATTTTTTTCTTTGTAGGTATTAAACATGAGTGGCAAGTAAATGGCTTGGATGACATAAAGGACCGTTCGACACTTGGAGAGAAATTGGGAGGCAACGTAGTAGTTTCACTTGAAGGAAAACCGTTATAAAATGACAGTCAAGTGCCATCCAGATCTTAAGGAGCTTTCATTTCTTTAGCTCAGTCAATTGGAATAGTATTAGGTTTTGTTTTTGTTTTTTTCCTTTTCCCACTGGGTCTTTCCAACATAATGAATGAAGGAGATATCATTGATGCAAGCAGCCTATCAGTGATTGCCATTAGACTGTTTAATACTGTTACTTTGATGTAGAATCCAAGGAATGCCTTCCCATTATATTTTAGCCAAAACAACTGGTTATATGCCTCCCTTGCAGCAGCAAGCACTACAACGAATGTGATTGTCAATGTGAATAGCTTAGAATACTGCAAAGGGTAAGCTAATTGAATGCCTTGAAAGTATTATCCACTGGTCAGATGGTAAACTTTATTCAGTATTATTTATAGTTGCATTTGATTGAAGTTCTCTGAGGCTCCAGCATTCATACACCTCACCTGCCTTGGCAAGCCTATTTTGTGACATGGCAGCACGGATATAACACTATGCATTGAAAGCACTTTTTGTATTGAGTTTAACTCCCCACCCCAAAAGGAATGCCAATTAAGTTGTGTTAACTGTGTCATCAACTTATCCTAGTACCTCAGTGTTCATTCTTGTTACCTGCATACCTTCTTAAAAGAACTAGCTGTTATTAATGCCTTTTTGTTGTCCATTGAGTGTACACTACTGAGTAAGTGTAGGAGTTTTATGTTTACCATGTAAGTCTTGCAACACTAAAGATATTTTATCAGTCATGATGGCAATTTCTGTATAAAAGAGCCTTAAATGGAACGTTTTTGAGATCAAACTCCCCATCCTCACAAAATGGCCACGTTGCAATAAAAATTGTGGCATATTATGGAACGTTGCCTTGTTTTCCTTGGATGTTTTGCAGATGTTATGTGAAGCAAATTCTTATGTAAATGCTATTATTAATCTCTGCACTGGTCATTTAAGAATTTTTTTGTACAATATTCACGCATGACATTTTCCAGTTTGTTGGGTTTATTTGGTTTAAAAAAATACACTATCCTAAAGCCAAGTAATATAAAAATATTATTTAGTGGAATACTTTTATAAGCATTAGTTTATTTATTTTCTTATGTGTTAATATGGAAATCAGAAATTATTTTTTTGGCACTTTAACATACATACTCTTCAATATCTGATTTATTCTCTAGATAAATTAGGGTTCTTTTTTAATTCACGTTTACATTTCTAAGTGGTTAGTAAAAGAAGGAAGCTCTTACTGTGTCTTTAATTATAATGAAAATAATTTGTAAAATGTCCTTCACAAGTTTAATAATACTTCTCATGTTTATCACTTGAGCTACTATTTCTTATTTTGCAAATTGGGAAAAAAGAATTGCTATAGCAGTTTTAAGCAGTAGGAGTGGTATTTGGCTGTGGTCCAGACTGCTCTCCTTATAGAGAATTTGATCTGCTCAGTGTGAGCAGTTTGCTGTTAGCCAGAGCTATTTATGGCAAACACATGCTTTTGTATCTTGTCATAGTTATCCACAAATGGCAAAACTGGACTGGATTCTACTGGTATGCAAAACAGGCATGCTAGTAAGCAGTCAGTCGTAGCTTTGAACTAACCCTTAACCCCATAGCTCTGCAGAATGCTCTTATCCCAAAACAGGAAGTAAAAAATCCCCCTTTTTTTAATGTGTGGATGTAATTTGAATATAATTAGATATTTTTCCACATTTTCAAAAGATTTTTCAGTTAAAACCAAATAGGAGTTAAATGTCTAGGTTTTCATTTAAAATTATATGAATGACTTGGGATCTTTTGCACTGAGCGTTTTATTTTAGGCTTCCAGCTGTCCTTGTGAATTACCCTGAAAATTATCACGGCTTTTTGGTAAAGCCAAACTCCTAAGTAAAGCATGAAGATACTGGCATACACCAAACCATATGTGTAACTGATATTTATACCATGGAATTTTCCTCATTTTTCTAAAAAATAAGAAACTAAATAAGTTATGTAGTATCTTTTGTTTTTATAGCCAGTTTCTTAACTTATGTGCCTCTTTAATCATATAATCATTTCAGAGAGTACATACTGCTTTAAACTGTGGTACTTTGATTTGTTAGATTGACAGAACTGATTTGATTATTAAGCTCATCTTTGAAATACATCTTTGTGCAAAAGCCAAAAGTAATGATAAAATTAACGATTCACATGTTACTTGAGACTGATTTGGCATTTGAAATGATTTTACTTTACAATCATTTATAATGAAACTGTTGCAGTTAGCTTTAAAAGGTATATGGTGCTAATTAGTAAAATATTGAGGATAATATTTTACTGCTAGCTTGCAAAATTCTAAATAAAATACATGAAAATATATAAAGCTGTTGAGATGTGTTTACTTATACTTCAGAACATTAAAATTTTTAAAGCTAATATTGCAAATCAGAGGCACTATTATCTTGAGTCTTTTTAGGATTTAGTTGATTATGCTTTCTCATTTAGAGGTAGTGATACTCTGAAAACAGTGTTGTCACAGTTAATTTTTTTTGTCAGACAAATGGGAACAGTTGGCATTTGTCCCAAACTGACTATCAGCTGTTGTTTTCCATCATTATGTAAAATAATGTGGCCAGCATTCGGTGTTTAATGTACCTTTTAGTAGATGGGAAGAAAAGCCTCTTGTTCGTTTGGAGTTTCTCTGATATTAGATCCTTTGTAGCAGCTGATTTATGGAATCTGGCAAATGAGCTTCAGGAGAAAATTGCTTTAAAAGTGTTTTCACATTAAAGGATAATTTCAGCAATGGTAAATCAGAGTGGTTGAAAACACCTTTCATTATTAACGTTTGTCACTCAAAAAATAATCTGGTCTTTATAGGTCCTGGTTTTGTTTGTAAATTTAATAATAGTTTGAGATCCAAAACAAATGAGTATTCATTTTCCTATGACTAGTAAAGCTACTAGAGAGGTAATAGGCAGGCCCCAGTGAATATTGCTTTTCAGACAGCATAGGTATTCTGTATTTTGTCTGTAATTTATAGATACTCTATAATTTACAGGTATTCTGTGTTTTATCTCAGCCAACAAGGAAGTCTGAGGCTTTTCTTTTACTCTCAAGCATTTAAGTAATTGCTTTCTTTCCAAATAGAATTGAGAGTCATCACTCTACTTTAATTTCCTGTCATAATTGAGCAAATTAATCTCTGAGCCTCAGTTTCTTCATAATAGAGAATGGTAGTATCTGTCCATACTTGGTTGCTGAGGATCAAATATGAAAATACTTTTTGCAAAACAGGAAAACACTACATAAATATAATCATTTCAACCATTCTAAATAAATGCAGTTAAGTAAATAGGAAATCGTGTTAAAAATAACTATTACAAGTCTCTGAACCTCTTTATGTTTGTAACCTACTTAATCTCACAGTTAAAGATTTAATTAGCTGATACGTAGCACCTTTTTCAGAAGGAAGTATAAAGTGTAGCCTCTTGAGTTGATGTTCATGACTAAACCTTTTTAATGTAATTTGCTTTTTCTCATGTGACCTATTAGGTATTATTTTTCCTTCAAATAATTTTGAAGTATAAAATAAAAGAGGAAATAAAGTTAGAGAAATACTGTTTCCTAAGAAAGCCCATGCTCATAAAAATTTGAACTATTATAGTTTTACCCTTCAAAGATTTTCTTAGACGTTTCAGCATTATGAGTTTATGGGATTGTGGAATCATAAGGACTGTATAGACACTTTCTAGAAAGCTAATACCTCAGTTTTTTAATACTACTAAATTCTTCTAAAAACTTGGATTCCCTCCCCCTTCCATGGCCATCTTCCTAGGAGAGACAGTTCTGTGTATTAACAGTGTTTTCGATACTAGGACTTTGGTGTCAGAGGTGTGGGTTAGTCATATATAGGCCTTGAACACTGACTATCAATCTCTGGAAAATCATTTAGCCTCTCAGAGTCTTAGTTTATGTATAAAAAGGGGACAATAATTATACCACATTTTATAGGATTGTGAGGGTAAATTAAAGCACCTGGAATAAAGAGTCCCGGGATGTGGTAAATACTCAGTAGGATGTCCCCTGAAAGCTGTAGTCCAGACCGGGACCCTTGAGAGTGAAAAGGAGAGCTAGAAATAATTATGCCAAATAACAGGCTTGATTAATCTGGGACAGTCCCAAACAAACCAAATGCAATCACCCTATCAAGTAGTCTGATATCAAAATATATACTTGAAGGAACTGTATTGCAGTCTCAAGGTCATTATTAATTTCAGTTGTATAATGTAGTAGCATGCTGACTTGAGAGTCTCCTGAATGCTCGAAGTAAGTAACCTTAGAAGGGGTCAACTTTGTCTTTTGATCCCCCCCCCTTTTTTTTTTTGTACCTTTCCTTTTGACTTTCAGGCTTATAAACAGATACTGCATTTCACTATTATCAGTATGCTTTGCCTATAGTAGCTTCTCATAATTGTTGCTTTTCATCTGTGGATTTGGAAAGCCAAGTTTGTTAGAATTGTTTAAGGAAGTGCATTGACTCAGAATAACGTTACCTTTGAGAGCAATATGCCTGAGCACATGAACCTTTTAACATTTCTGTTGGCTGTTTAAAGAACCGTGGTGTACTTTCTGGGTTTGGATTATAACTGAAGTATGTAACATAGCTGAGCTGTAGATAAAAGAGCTATTACTCCATCTAAGCAAGGTGTCTAAAATACCAATATTTAAATAAGGCATATTTGCCTTTTTATCTATCATTAAAGACACACAAAGGAATTTGTTTCCATTAGGAAGAAGGTTTATTCTTGATCAACTTTTTTTAATTATTAAAAGATAAAGTAATCTTTAAAATATATAAAATTCCAATCGACTTCTTTTTAGCCTATTAGATTTTTCTCACATATACCCTGACATGTTAACTTGAAAGTATCTATGATTACTCTTCATCTAGATATATACTTTTCATTTATTATTGACTTCTGACAGCTACTTTGTATATATGCAACATTTTAGTAGTTTGGCATAACAAAATTTTGGAACAGATTTTTGTTCAAAAGTATAATTTTCGCATTGAAACAAAAAACACTCTTGTTAATGAATACTATTTTCTTGTAGCACTTTTTGCTCATTTCATATATTTTTTAATAGTGGAATTTCAAGTATTTCCTTTGGGAGGTTGATAGTTATTGAATGAACCAGAAAATTCCTGGGCATATGGCCTAAAACCTTCTATGTGTTCCTGTGAGCTGATGGGGCCTTTTATTTTTATTTTTTGATTAGCTGCAAACTAAGTCACCAAATAAAAAGAAAAGCAGTTCCCAAATTAAACAGTTTTGTAAAAATTGGAGCAGATCATTATGTTCTAAATCGTAAAACTTTGCCATTCCACACAAAATATAAGATATGAAGTAAGTGGAAAAGAATTGTACATAAGGATTAAATTATGGCATATACCCTTTCTGTAAAGTAGCTATTGATCAAAGATCGAAAGAGGGATGTTCCCTTTATTCATTACTGCTGATTGATCATTGTGTTATGAAGAAACAAATTTTACAGTTTCCATTTCAAAAAGTCATATGAGGGTGAAGGGAATGAATTAAAACTAGCGTTAGCCATTTTAATAATTTGAAATAGATTTTAGAATGATCAGGGTTTTTTTAAGCTTAACTGATGTTTTAAAGTCAAATAGTTGATTTGTAATTTTAATACTATTACATATTGAGGAAATGTGTACACTTTAAATATTTGCTGCATTAGAATTATATTTGTTATGAGGTTGGTTTAGCAGTACTTCCTTCATTTTGGTTTTGTTTTTATCTGCCTGCTAAAGAATCAGTGCTTTATAATTATCATAGTACAGCACTTTTTAAGAAATACCAGGTGATTGAATTAATATCTTGTATCCTAGCTATAGAAAAAGAAATTTTAGCCCTGGCTGGTGTAGCTCAGTGGATTGAGCATGGGCTGCTAAGCAAAGGGTTACCGGTTCAATTCCCAGTCAGCACATGCCTGCGTTGTGGGCCAGGTCCCTGGTAGGGGGCACACGAGAGGCAACCACACATTGATATTTCTCTCCCTCTTTCTCCTTCCCTTTCCTCTCTCTAAAAATAAATAAAATATTTTTTTAAGTTTTTGAATTATTTGAAGTGTCATTCAGTGTCATTGCATCACAAAGTTTCCTTCTGAGCTAGATATTTTATTTCATTAGATATTCTCTTGGCACAATTAAAATAAACCAGTAGAATTCTAGAAAATGAGCCTTAGATGAAACAAAAAAAAAATCCAATTACATTCTTACAGGAAACAAAAAAAAATGGTCTAAGCTAGTATAGTTGATATTCGTATATATTTTTTTCATTTATTTAATTTTTTAAAAATATATTTTATTGATTAGGCCATTACAATTGTTCTATTTCCCCCCTTCATTCCTCTCCACCCTGCACACCCCCTTCCCCACCATTCCCCCCCTTTAGTTTATGCCCATGCGTCTCAAGTTCTTTAGATTCTATAGTTCCCCTACTATTCTTGCCCTACCCCCCATCTGTTTTCTACCTACTGTCTATGCTACTTATTTTCTGTACCTTCTCCACCCTTCTCCTTCTCCCATTCCCCTGTTGCTAACCCTCCATGTGATCTCCATTTCTGTGGTTCTGCTCCTGATCTAGCTGTCCTCTTAGTTTGCTTTTGTTTTAGGTGTGGTTGTTAATTACTGTGAGTTTGCTGTCCTTTCACTGTTCATCTTTTTATCTTCTTTTTCTTCAATAAGTCCCTTTAACATTTCATATAATAAGGGCTTGGTAATGATGAACTCCTTGAATTTGATCTTATCTGAGAAGCACTTTATCTGCCCTTCCATTCTAAATGAAAGCTTTTCTGGATAGAGCAATCTTGGTTGTAGGTCTTTGGATTTCATGATTTGGAATACTTTTTTCCAGCCCCTTCTTGCCTGTAAAGTCTCTTTTGAGAAATCAGCTGACAGTCTGATGGGAACTCCTTTGTAGGTGACTGTCCCCTTATCTCTTCCTGCTTCTAGGATTCTCTCCTTCATTTGAATCTTGGCTAATGTAATGATGATGTGCCTTGGTGTGTTCCTTCTTGGGTCCAACTTCTTTGGGACTCTCTGAGCTTCCCGGATTTCCTGGAAATCTTGCTTTTGCCAGATTGGGGAAGTTCTTTATTATTTGTTCAAATAAGTTTTCCACTCGTGGCTGTTTCTCTTCCCCTTCTGGTACCCCTATAATTCGGATGTTGGAGCATTTAAAGATGTCCTGAAGGTTCCTAAGCCTCTCCTCATTTTTTTCAAATTCTTGTTTCTTCATCCTTTTCTGTTTGGTCATTTTTTTCTTCCTTCTGGTCCACTCCTTGGATTTGAGTCCCAGTTTCCTTTCCATCACTATTGGTTTCCTGTGCTTTTCTCTTCATTTCAATTAGTTTAGCCTTCATATGTTCCTCTAATTTGTGACTAAAATCAACCAATTCTGTGAGCATCCTAATCACCAGTGTTTTGAACTGTGCATCTGAAAGTTTGGCTATTTCTTCATCACTTAGATTTATTGGCTCTGGGGCTCTGAGTTGTTCTTGAGCCATGTTTTGATCTGTTTATGCCTGTTAGATATGAAGAGCAGAGTCTTAGTTGTTCACCAGGGCAGGGCTACCCAGGTCACTGGTTTGTGACTCTGTATGTGGGGGTGGGGTCAGAGAGGGACAGTGGCGGTCCCCTCTGCCACTTCCTGCCACTGGGGTCTGCTCGGTCTGTCTCACTGCTAGCTCCTTCACCAGTTTATCTGTTCGAGAATGTGTGACCGTGATCCGCCCTCAGTGGATCCAAACCTTGCGCCCTCAGTGGGTCTGCCTGCTTCTCCACACCTGGGATCGCCCACAGCTGCTGGCACGCCTGAGTGGCTCGCCTGGGTCCTTCGGGTGGATCTTTCCTGACTGACCCTGCTCTGCTGCTGGCTCTGCCCCTCTTACCGGTTTGGCTGAAGGGTTCGTTGTTGGCAGACTTCCATATAGTTCAATTTTCTGTGGTTTGGCTGCGTTTTTGATGGTAAAACTTTGTTGTTTTTAAACTTGGTTGTGCAAGAAGGTGCAGTGCTTCCACCTACATCTCCATCTTGGCGGAAGTACCCTCAATATTCTTATATATTTTTAAAGATTTTATTAATTTTTAGAGGGGAAGGGAAGGAAGAGGAGAGAGAGAGAAACATCCATGTGTGGTTGCCTCTCTCACACGCCCAGCTGGGGACCTGGCCTGTAACTCAAGCATGTGCCCTGACTGGGAATCAAATCAGTGACCCTTTGGTTCACAGGCCTGTGCTCAATCTGCTGAACTACACCAGCCAGGGCAGGTTGATATTCTTTAAAATAATTGTGTTTTTATTTCATAAATAATGTGGAACTTATGCAAAGTAAAAGAACAAGTAAGAAAGTTAAATCATGAGCTAATACTAATTACTGCAGACAACTTGTGTTAAACTCTTATGACTATTAGGGATATTCCTATAATTAAAATTAGTCAAGTTATTTGTGTATGCTGATAAGAGGAGAGACTTTATTATTAAATACAGGGGTGGGCAAGAGTAGGTTTACAGTTCATATGGAAAAAGACATACAGGTTATGATTATTAACTCAATGTCACTCACAACCGTAAACCTACTTTTTGCCAAACCCTGTGTTGTTTGTGCAAATTCCCTAGTATTTTTCATCCCAGAAAGAGAACTTTGTTATGGCTGTAGCCATGGAAAAGTTGATTTGGATCTTGAAGATAATTCACCTGAATTCTTGCTTGCATGACTTGGTGCCGTTTGCCATAAATACATGAAGCCACAAAGTGTCCCTATATTTGTCGTGCCACCTACTTTTGTTCTATTGGGATTCGATAATAGCTGACTCTGGTATAATTTGTACTATTCACAAAAGGAACTATTTCACAGAATAGTTTCCAGTGTTTCACGACCCTGCTTTTCCTGGTACGGGACGTAACATTTAATAGATGCTAGTTCCTGGTGGAAAGTGAGAACTAAATAAACCATTCTTTAACATAACGTATACAGTGTGCAGTAAGCCAGAAACAATTTATATTTCAGAGTTTATGTTTTGTGTGCTATTCCAAGAATCACAGATCTGGTAATCCCTGTGATTAAAGACACACAAGATTTATGTTTGCTGTGGAGAAACATGATCATCTTGGCCATTGTGAGTCACTCTGGAAACTTACTTCTGTTTCCCAATTACTCAGATCATTAATTCAAATTCAGTTCAATAAACAGGAAGCACCTTTATGGTCTCATAAGCTTACAGTGCTATAGGAAAGGCAAGCATATAAACAACTAATTATCATACAGTGTGATAACATTAATTTTGAAATTGGATGGACTTCAAGAAGGCCTTATAGAAGTAATGTTTGAGCTGGGTTGTGAAGGACAATGGAATTCACTGCAACTCAGTATGAAAGGACGATCTGGAGGAAGAAGAGCTGTGCAGAGGCCTGCAAATAGTTGCCAACAGCTGATTCATCCGGTGTGAAGCACTGGAAAGAGAAGTGCAGAAGGTGGGTATGACCAGGTCATTGAGGGCCATGGATACTGTGATAACAAACATGAAAACTGTACAATGAGCCAGAGCGGAGTTTTAAGCAGACGAGTGGGATGGTCTTAGAACCACACACTTCATCGTGTTGGGAACACGGGAGGGTGAGGAAATTGAAGGCAATTATGAGAGGAGGCCTGAATTAAGGCAGTGGCAAGTACATTTGGAGCAAATGTATTTGAGAGGTACATAGGAGAATTGACAAGATTTAATTAATTTCATAAAAGGTATAAGGCTTTAATCATTTGGAAAAAGTTATATTTTAATATTGACATTTAAGGTTACTTAAGCATCAAATTGGCTCAGAAAAGACAACAGGAAATCTAAATGTAAAAGGAAAACATTTTTAATAAGTGTTTTGAAAGCATGAAATAAGTCATGGACTAAAAAGTCACAGGTCTGCTATTTGAATTTAGACTGATGAGCCTGATTTGCAGTAATTTTCATATAACTGGTTTCAGTAGATAAGAAAAAATTTAAAACTAGCTATAGCATCTTTGAAATGAAATATCCTATAATTTTAAAAATCACAGTTGTATTTTCCATTATTCTACATGTGAGCTTTAATTGTAGGATTCTTGTCTGTCCGATATAAGCCACGGCTAATTTCCTGGGTCAAAGATTTTAGAAGGAGTTTAGTGGTGTGTTTTGTCACATCATCTGCTCATTAGAGAAAGTCTATCCATTCTGCTGGTGATAGAGAATGGAATTTTCAGGTCATCTGAAAGATCACTTTCTATTAAAAAACATTTTTAATTCTTTAAAAAAAAAACATCATATTTATTTTTAGAGAGGGGAAGGGAGGGAGAACTAAAGGGAGAGAAACATCAACGTGTGGTTGCCTCTTGCATGCCCCCTACTAGGGACCTGGCCCACAACCCAGGCACGTGCCCTGACGGAGTCAAACCAGCAACCCTTTGGTTCACAGGCCGCACTCAATCCACTAAGCCACACCAGCCAAGGCAGAATAATGTTTTCATATTAATAATGTATATGTTGTATATCATCAAAATTGTGATACCTTAACATGTATCCTTAACACATTACTTAACAATATCTAGTAGCAGTGTAATAGCTACCATTGTATGTAGTGATGAATACAAATTATACTTTTTAAAATATATTTTATTGATTATGCCATTACAGTTCTATTCCCCCCTTCATTCCCCTCCACCCTGCACACCCCTCCCCCACCATTCCCCCCCTTTAATTTATGACCACATGTCTCAAGTTCTTTAGATTCTATATTTCCCCTACTATTTTTGCCCTACCCCTATCTATTTTCTACCTACCGTCTATGCTACTTATTTTCTTTTTTTATATATATTTTTATTTTATTGATTATGCCATTACATTTGTTTTATTCCCCCCCTTCATTCCCCTCCACCCTGCACACCCCTCCCCCACCATTCCTCCCCTTTAGTTCATGAACACGTGTCTCAAGTTCTTTAGATTCTATATTTCTCCTACTATTCTTACCCTCCCCCCCATCTATTTCCTATCTACAGTCTATGCTACTTATTTTCTGTATCTTCTCCCCACTTCTCCCTCTCCCCTGTTGCTAACCCTCCATGTGATCTTCATTTCTATGGTTTGCTCCTGATCTAGCTGTCCTCTTAGTTTGCTTTTGTTTTAGGTGTGGTTGTTAATTACTGTGAGTTTGCTGTCCTTTCACTGTTCATCTTTTTATCTTCTTTTTCTTCAATAAGTCCCTTTAACATTTCATATAATAAGGGCTTGGTGATGATGAACTCCTTGAATTTGATCTTATCTGAGAAGCATTTTATCTGCCCTTCCATTCTAAATTAAAGCTTTTCTGGATAGAGCAATCTTGGTTGTAGGTCTTTGGATTTCATGACTTGGAATACTTCTTTCCAGCCCCTTCTTGCCTGTAAAGTCTCTTTTGAGAAATCAGCTGACAGTCTGATGGGAACTCCTTTGTAGGTGACTGTCCCCTTATCTCTTGCTGCTTCTAGGATTCTCTCCTTCATTTGAATCTTGGCTAATGTAATGATGATGTGCCTTGGTGTGTTCCTTCTTGGGTCCAACTTCTTGGGGACTCTCTGAGCTTCCTGGATTTCCTGGAAGTCTATTGCCTTTGCCAGATTGGGGAAGTTCTCCTTTATTATTTGTTCAAATAAGGTTTCTACTTCTTGCTGTTCCTCTTCCCCTTCTGGTACCCCTATAATTCGGATGTTGGAACGTTTAAAAATGTCCTGAAGGTTCCTAAGCCTCTCCTCATTTTTTTCAAATTCTTGTTTCTTCATCCTTTTCTGTTTGGTCATTTTTTTCTTCCTTCTGGTCCACTCCTTGGATTTGAGTCCCAGTTTCCTTTCCATCACTATTGGTTTCCTGTGCTTTTCTCTTCATTTCAATTAGTTTAGCCTTCATATGTTCCTCTAATTTGTGACTAAAATCAACCAATTCTGTGAGCATCCTGATAACCAGTGTTTTGAACTGTGCATCTGAAAGTTTGGCTATTTCTTTATCACTTAGATTCATTGGCTCTGGGGCTCTGAGTTGTTCTTGAGCCATGTTTTGATCTATTTGTGCCTGTTAGGTATGAAGAGCAGAGTCTTAGTTGTTCACCAGGGCAGGGCTACCCAGGTAACTGGTTTGTGACTCTGTATGTGGGGGTGGGGTCAGAGAGGGACAGTGGCGGTCCCCTCTGCCACTTCCTGCCACTGGGGCCTGCTCGGTCTGTCTCACTGCTAGCTCCTTCACCAGTTTATTGCTCGAGAATGTGTGACCACGGTATCCCTCAGTGAGTCCGCTGCTTTGCGCCCTCAGTGGGTCTGCCTGCTTCTCCACACCTGGGATCGCCCACAGCTGCTGGCACGCCTGAGTGGCTCGCCTGGGTCCTTCGGGTGGATCTTTCCTGACTGACCCTGCTCTGCTGCTGGCTCTGCCCCTCTTACCGGTTTGGCTGAAGGGTCCGTTGTTGGCAGACTTCCATATAGTTCAATTTTCTGTGGTTTGGCTGCGTTTTTGTTGGTAAAACTTTGTTGTTTTTAAACTTGGTTGTGCAAGAAGGCACAGTGTGTCCACCTACGCCTCCATCTTGGCAGAAGTCCTATAAATTATACTTTGAGATAACTGCATGAATGTGGCTGTGATTTCTCCCTGTGACTGCTGATACTGTGTGGTTTGTAGCCTTTATTTATACTTGAAGGCAATGGTAGATTTCAAGTAGTGCTTAGTTGGAATAAAGATACAAATTTTCATGGTTTCCTTTGGGGGTCCTTTGGGGGTCCAAAGATCCCAGGTTAAGCAATAACCAGTTTAGCAATTACCTGAGAAGCCACAGTAAGTAAAAGACTGAATGGATATGGTTCACATTCATTTCAAAGAAACTGCTTTTCTTTTGTTTTATATATTGGAATTCCATATGAGATTTCATTTGGAATAAAAATGGTTTCTTGAACTAAATAATGTATGATTTTTAAAACTGTACATGGAAAAAAGATAATTGTCTGGTTAGCTTTTTTACCTTAAAACAGATTTGTTTTGCAAGTATTCTAAGCATATTAATGTAGCATTGAGTTTATAAGACTGGAGAGAAGTTTGGAAGTCAACAGCATATAGGTGAAGCTGTGGAGCATCGGTGGGATTGCCCAGCAACAACCAGTTTGAGTGTAGTATGGGAGGAGAAACAGGCGAGGAGCAGGCAGAAGAGAAGCCTGGAAAGAAAACAGAAGGAGGTGTTGGGTAGCTCGTGGAACACAACCTCTGTAATGGCGCACAAGCAAAGGGTGTCAGATGCTACAGAGATGTCACATATGATGAGGACAAAAAAAGAATCCACTAAACTTGGCTCTAAAGGAGGTCAGCGACCATTCCTATGGCATTTCTTTTTTTTCTCCCTTACCTGAGGACATTTTTTTTCCATTGCTTTTACAGTGAGAGGAAAGGGAGAGAGAGACATCCATGTGAGAGAGAAACTTGATTGGTTGCCTTTTGTATGCGCTCCCACTCCCACAGCCTAGGTATGTGCCCTGACCAGGAATCAAACCCGAAACATTTTGGTGTATGGGATGACACTCCAACCAACTGAGCCTCACCAGCCAGGGCTCCTCCGACATTTTTAGCAGAGCAGGAAGGGCAGATGCCAGATGGAAATGATTTGAAGACTGAACAAGAGATCAGTGGAGTCAGTGTTGGTGTAGAGACCAGTGCATTTCAAACGTTTGTGGGGGTGCACAGCATCTGCAATTTGCAATGTGTCATGGACTGGCGAAAGCCCTGCTATATGACTAGTAAGCCACTCGTGCCAGGGCCCAGCTACCCTAAGATCTGGATGACAACCAAGCTGGTCTATATTCTGTTCAACAGACAAATCTGCTGACAACAGGCTTGAATGCTGTGGCCAGATCAAATTGCTATAAAAGGTCCTAAATGCTTATTCTTAATTCTATACAGTAGTAGAGGTACTTTTAAAAGAAGCTTATCTGTCAAGGAAAAGAGAATAGCCAGTACTCTACAGAGTTTATAGTGTTGAGAGAAAGTATCTACCAATATTATTTCTTGAACTCGCTCCCCTATCTCCTAATGTTTTTCATGTTGCACATTCTTTGCAGCCCCTAACTTGGATCTCCAACACCTAAAGTGGTTTCTGGTACATAGAAAGGATTTAAATTGAAAGGTTGTTGAACAAATGAATGAAATTTCATGTGCACTGTGGAGGATTTAAGTGGTCTGTGTTTCCAGATTTTACAGTAGAATATCCTGCCTCAATCTCTGGGTATTTACTTGCCATTAGAGAATGATCAGGGAAGTGCATAATCTTCATAGTCTCTGAGTGCATTAAACTGCTGTTCTCTGTGTTCAAAGATGAAATCACTTGCTTTTACTTAGTAGGAACTGTGCCTTGAGTTTCATTTGTTTGTTTTCTCAAAATTGGTAGTGAATTCGCCTCTTGCTTTGCCTTCCCTTCACTCTTAAAGGGTATATGTTAAAAGACTAAATAACAAAAAAATTAATGTACAAAAGAACAGAGGCATCCAAATGTTTTTCTAATTAAATAACAGATTGACTTGTAATTTATATAAAGCAATAATATATTTTTATTAATAACATATCAATACATTATTATAAATAAAGCTGAGAATTTGATGGGGAAAAAAGGATAAACAGGTTTGGGACTGACCATGGCCACAGAATAAAGAGAACTGAATTGACCTGCACAGAGCTCAAACCTTGAGATAATATTTCAGTATAAAATAACTGTTGGATACTTTTGTAGGGTTTTGGTTTTTTGGTAAATCACTTACTCTTTTTCTAATTGGGCTGTTTTTAAACTTTCCTTTTATTTTCTCATCTATAGCATTGCCCCTAGACCACACAGTAGAACTCAGATCTGTGCCTGCGAAAATGAGAATTCCAGTATAAAATGTGGACAATATGAATAGGAGCCAAAGAAAAGCAGACAACTTTATTCATACAGCAGGCATTGACTGAATGTCACTTAGTGTGTGCCGCACACTGCACTGAGTGCCAAGCATGTAATTTCCCTCTGAGGAGGTGCAAAACTCAGGTCCAGTTGGGTGTGGGAGGTTAGACTTCTATATTGAAGAATTCAGCCAGATTTGTTTCAATGGCAGCTGTAAGGCTCTTCCCATCCATATGGCTTACACAGCTCCAGTCTATCCTATACTAAATTATATGTGTGTATGATCTGGGGAGTGGAGTAGAGATAGAGGTGATTAAATGGGAACTTTCAGTACTTTGAGGGAATAAGCAGTAGTTGTTTTTATGTCTTTATAAGTTGTTTGTAGGTCTTATTCTTCATCTGGTTCTTAGCATGAAGAACATGTCTGTAGGAAAATCTATTGCCACATTAGAGCCAATGACTGTTGAAGTGCGTGGCTTGTATGTATCCATTCATTCATTCATTCAAAAATAATTTAGTAAATACATTCTATATTTAGCAGCTTTAACTGTGCTAAAGAGTCTTGGCTAAGAAGAAATATGTGTCAATAGCCATAACACAAGGTGGAAAGTGTTCCACTTAGATCAGTGATTTTCAATGGGTAAGCCACAAGAATTTTTAAAATATGCAATTCCTGACTATTTAGTCAAGGGCACAGACCTTGATTAGATTGTCAAATTTAAAAAATGATAACAGCCAACAGAAAAATAGCTGTCTGGCGTAAATGAATCAAAAGTATACCTATTTTTGTGTTAGATCGGCAAAAATACACCGGGTCCTGCAGAAGTAAGGTTTGCTTCAGTGGGAGCGTCTCGCACGAGGTGAACAGCAGTTTGAACATTTCACCTAGAAGGTCATATGGTGCGCCTGAGTGTGATATTGTTATGTAGCAGAATTACATGCTTATGGTTTTGTAGTAAAATATTTTGTAATAAAAAGGGGCATTTTTTTGTGCCAGGCCCTGGGTTTTTTTTTTTTTTGATGTGCCATGGAATTTTAGTAATTAGTTTATGTGTGCCATAAGATGAAAAAAGTTGAAAATTGCTGACTAGATAATACATAATTAACTTCATTAACCAGGCTGTAAAAGATATCCCAGGGCCATTCAGAAATACCACACACATAGAGGAAATGTCTGATTGTTTCTCCTAAAGCCAAATTCTGATCAACAGTTGCTCCTGTGTATGTCAGATGATCAAGCACAAGATGTTTAGGGAATAGTAAATAAAAAGTACCACTTTGGCAAAAAATTATGCCAAAATTATATGTGTGTTTTTTAGCATACTGATTTCTCATAAACAATTAAATGATTCTTAAAGCACCTTCTATAAATGTATAATATACTACAAACAATCCGTCTGCTCTGGCACAGGCAAAATTACATGGTAGTAAAGCCTGGCTTTTACAGTCATGTGTCATCTGAACATTCACTCCTACTTACTACTAGGTTCATGATCTTGGATAAACTTTCCACTTTTGTGGGACTTAGGGAGTGCTCATCTTAAAAATGGGAAAAAGCCCTGGCTGGTGTGGCTCAGTGGCTTAAGTACTGGCCTGCAAACCAAAAGGTTGCTGGTTTGATTCCCAGTCAGGGCACATGCCTGAGTTGCAGGCCAAGTTCCCAGTAGGGGGCACTCGAGAGGCAACCACACATTGATGATTCTCTTTCTCTCATTCTCCCTTCCCATCTCAAGAAAAAAAAAAAGAAGATGAAGAAAAAAAAAAAGAGCAAAGGGTTGTTGGATAATCAATAATAATAGCTAACATTTATTGAGCATTTACTATGGGCACTTCACATAAATTATTTCATAGATTATTTCCCTAAATAAGGCTACTGGTGGTGCCACTATTCCTGTATTCATATATTAGAAACTGTAGCTCAGAGGTTAAACAATGTGCCCAAGACTATGTGTGACAAAGAAGTGGTATAGACATGTACAAATCCAGTCTTGACTCCAGAGTCATTATTTTGTCTTTTTTGAAAACAGCTTTATTTAGATATAATTCACCCATTTAAAGTGCACAATTCAGCAGTTTTTAGTATAGTCACAGTTATGTAAGCATCACCATAATCTAATTTTAGAACATTTGTATCCTCCCAAAAGAAACCTCATACCCATTTAATAAGTATTCCACCCATAATCCTCCACTCCTAGTCCTAGGCTGCCAATAATCTGCTTTTTATTCCTATAGATTTGCCTACTCTGGACATTTTATATATGTCTTTGAAACAGGAACTGCCACTGCCTTTTCCTGCCTCGATCCTTCTCCGCCCTTTTACCGGTCTGGTTAAATGGTTGTCAGACTTCTGTTCAATTTTCTGTCTGTTCTGGTTGCGTTTTTGTTTCTAAATCTTTGTTGTCCTTAATTCTGGTTGTGCGAGGAGGCACAGTATTTCCACCTACACCTCCATCTTGGCCTGAAGTATATAGGCAGCTATTAAATCAAGCAGTTAGTAAAGAGGAAGTACCTACATGCAGCTTTCTTGAAGCTGATTGGGAACTTAAGAGTTGGAAAATTTTAGTTTAAGTAATAGCTAATAAGCTTAGTAATCAATGCATGTAAAAGTTTTCTTCCAGGAACTGAAGGTATGACCCACCTTGACTCCAGGAGACCATAAGCAGTTCCACCTTTGTGCCTCAGGAGGATTGCAAGCCACCAAGATGGTATCTGAGCCCTTGTGCTTTAGAGTGAGATGACCACCACCCAGGACACAGTTTAAGACTACTACCCAGAGCGAGACTGCTGAAGTTGTTGTTTTTAATGCAATTAACTTTCCCCTGAATTCCAAACCCCTCACCTACACTTTGTTCTCCTTATAAAAGGGCCATTTAAAAATGGAATTTAAGATGGTCTGCTAGGGCACGAACCCACCATTTTCTCAGATGCCCGGCCATCTGAATAAAGCGCCCATAAAGATTCAATCCCTGTCTCTGCGTATTGAGTTTGGTAGTGACAGGTAGCCCGAACTTGAGTGTCTTTTCTGGTTTCAAAGCTAGGTCTGGGACAAAGGAGGAGGAATCAAGGGGTTATTCCAATGAGTGAGTTCAGAGAACAGAATGCCACATGAGAAAGGCATTCTCCAAACTGTCGTGAAAGGAAAACCCAGCTGCAGACAATGACTTGATGCTAATGACAGGATGATGAAATGGAAGGAAATAATACAGTGAATTGCATGAGGGAAAAGAGCACAGAGACCTCTGCAAATGACTCCAGACACCACAGGAAACACACTCACTCATGATCATCTAGTGAAGAAAGAGAATGTAGTACCAAAAGCCACACAAAAAGTTCCAAGTCAGGGGGACATGAGAAAAGGGAAGATAAGCCCCACGAGAGATAATCCAGGGACCAGAGCTACTATTACACTGACCGTGATTACCAAAAAGAAAAGAAAGATTCCCATAGGCACAGAGAGGCTGGTCATAGAGACTCCCATTGGAAGAGGCATGAACAAGATAAACTGAAGGGAAGAGACCAAAAAGAAAGAAATGACAGAGATTAGACAGACAGAAAGACAGAGAGAAACATCCCAGGGAGAAAGAGAACAAGAAAGAGACAGGCAACGGGATGATTATGACCAACACAGTGAGAAGGGAGAAGAGAAGAAAGAGAAAAGCAAAGAAAAGGAAGAACATATAAAAGCAAAGAAAGAACGATATGAAAACAGAGACCGAGAAAAATGAGAAGTAAGTATTCAATCTTCAGAAAGAAAGCAAGACAGAAAGGAAAGCAGACAGGAATCTAGGGCAAAGGATAGGTTTCTTAATGAGGAAAGATCCAATAAAATGAGAAACATGGAAAAGGAAAAAGAAAGAAACCCAGAGAAACTCTCTAGTTGTGAAACATCAATGGGAGCAAAATACGGAATCACAGAGGAACGCCAAGAGATGGGCAAAGAACAAGAGAGACCACATGAGACACTGAGCAAGTTTGCAAAACAGAGCAATGAAGAAACTGTAATGTCAGCGGGAGACAGGTACTTGGCCAGGCACGTTGCACGGGTTAATGCAGACAAACATCGAGAAAGAAGACGACTGCCTTCCTGGAGCATGCTGTGTGAACGCATAAAGGAGTGTGTTGGAAGTGGGAAACTATATTTTCAAGATTCATTTTGGGTTTAGGGTTAAATCAAAAGTCACTCCTTTTATCTCGAATGTGTGACCGAACTGATATATAATAATTACTTATCCATATCGAATTCCTGGTTGTATTCAAGCAACCTAAAGAGTGCTAAATCCTAGTAGGTACTTTACGAGGACAATTGCTCCACTATTCCCATTAAAAAATAATTTAAACAACTTTCCTAATGTCGGTTATGTCGCAGGAGCTGTTTGCTTTATAAATACTGTGTTTCAGATAAAATTAAGTGGATTTGAACATAGAGAATATTGTTATACTTTATATTTTAAAATTTGTATTAAAGTATAAAATATGGATAGATACACATCTTTAACTTTTAAGCTCAGGCCTACTTGGCTTGAATGAAAATAAGAATAGTGATATGTTTGTACTTAAAAAAATAGACTAAAATAGAAAGCAAAAACAAAACCCTAACATTTTTAGCTTGAAGAAAGGTTAGCAAATAAGCACTGACTGGAGTCACACAGTGAAGGGCGGCTGCTGCAGCAGACCCCTCAGAGCTGCTCGTACCACAGTTGTGAGCGGGAAATAACGTAGCCAAACCGATTTGACTTGTGTCAAGAACATAGAGGCCAGCTTTGAAATCTGGAGAACCCTCTACTCAATGGGCATAGACTTACAGGATCTCGGCTTCTCCACAGCAAATTGACAAATTGGCTCCGCAACCAGGTTCACAATTTGGGCATCGTGTTCCAGTCAGGGCAGTGTGAAGTCAGGGAGACCAACTTTGTAACAATTGTTAGGTTTTCTCTAGCAGAAAGACCTAGTTTGAATCTCAGCTCCACCACCTACCCAGTTTTATGATTTTAGGCTAAAACTGAACCACTCAGGAGCTTCATTTTCTCATTTGTTGCTGGGAATGATGGTTCATACCTCCCCAGGAGGCTGTGCAAATGGAAAGAAGTGATGTATGTGAACGCCTAGAACAGAGCCCTGCAACTGGCAGGACCAGGACCTTGCTTCCCACCTCCAAGCTCCCCATGCCTGTATCTGAGCCCGGCTACTGCAGCGAGGCAGGCAGCCCTCATCCGCGGTGGGACACGTGGCCAGTGAACAGGGCTTTCTGCCAGGTGGTGGAGGCCTTCAGGCAGGGGACTGAAGCAAGCCTTGCCTTCAGGAAGCAGCCCGCCTAAGCAGCCCTTCCACACATCAGAGCAGTTCAGACCGTTGGTGGTTTTAAATAGACGATGATCACATTTGCTTTCTTGAATGCTTATACTTCCGAAAATGTCTAAATATAAACTTAAACCATGATACTCCCTACACACACACACACACACACACACACACACACACACAGTGCTTGAATCAGAAGACTGGCTTTCCCCCAACTTTTTTATTTTGAAAAATTTCAAACATGTAGAAATGTTGCAGGTAGTACAATGAATATCATGTGCTACTCATTTAGATGTATTGGTTGCATTTCACTGCATTTGCTTTCTCCCTTTCTGTTCTCTTATTTTTCATTTGTTGGTGGACCATTTCAGATTTAATTATAGACACTGTGACACCTTATCCCAAAATACTTCAGCATGGTTTTCCTAACAACAGGGACATTCCTCCTGCAGAACCATAGATTCAGTGTTTCAGGGAATTTAACATCAGTGCACTGTATTATTAACACACAGTCCATAATCAAATATTCCAATTGTCCCCAAAATATCCTTTATAGGTTGTTTTTTTTTAATGCAGACTTCAAAAAAGGGGGGTGGGGAATCACACCTGCCTTCTAATTGTCATGTCTTACCCAGTCACTCCAAAATGC
Organism: Artibeus jamaicensis; assembly: GCF_021234435.1. Taxonomy (NCBI): domain Eukaryota; kingdom Metazoa; phylum Chordata; class Mammalia; order Chiroptera; family Phyllostomidae; genus Artibeus; species Artibeus jamaicensis. Next base: position 172,802 of record NW_026521728.1, read on the forward strand.
AGCTCTTTCCCCTTCGGCACTAGAGCTAATTGTTTTCCTTTGCATTGTTCTTTACGTCAGTGAGCCTCAAAACCGAAACCAGCAATCTCTTATCTTCATTTTCAACCCCTGTACTGAAAATAAAGGGGAGGTGACTCGTACTGAATATAATCCCACTACTTTTTCATTCTTAGCTTTAAACCATATTTAAACCAAGTGTCAAGAAATGTTAACAGCATCTACACAATGACAGGGCAGGGAAGGAGCTGGGCATTCAGTCCGAAGCACCTTCGGGTGAAAGTAATGACAGAATACCCAGGTGACAAGACCAATACGTCCTGACTGGAGATGGGGACCTGAATTTCTTCCTAGGTAAAGTAAAGAAAGTCACCTACGGAGAGGTGAGAGGGGAAGCCACAGAATGGGTGACTTTCCCAAGGGAGGGACTATTCCGTGAGAAGAGCCAGTGTGAGCCTTGGGAGACTTCCAGGCCAGAGAGGAAGGAGCAGAGCATGCTGGAGCCCCAGAAGAACCGGGGAAGTGGGGTGCCCTAGGAGCCAAGGAAGGTGAGGGGTGCACAGATAATGAGGAAGAAACCATGAATCCCACCCCTGAGCTGCTTAGGGTTTTCAGTTCCCGGTGCAAATTAATTCTCAGGACCAGGCCAAGAGACGGGCCCAGGGACCTGGAGCTAAGACAGCTGGAGTCAGATCAGATAACCTTCCTGAGAGGCAGGATGGAGGCCAGGCTAGAGGGGAAAGCCTCACTCCTCAGATCTCCTGAGGCAAACAAAACTCCTTCAGGTAAAACTGGAGACAGAACCTGAGAAAAATCAATGGGAATTGAAGTTGCTAAAAAGACCCTGAAGGGACACGCTGGGGGACAAAAGCCAATTCAGTTGGGATAGGCAGGGAACAAGTGGAAAGAATCTGTGTCCTTGACAACATTGAGCCAATGAATTAACAAACTCCAAAACTGCCCCACCTTTGGACTAATAGCACTTAAAATAATAAATTTCCATGCTATTAAGAAAAACAAGAGGAGCCCTGGCTGGTGGGGCTCAGTGGGTTCAGCAGCAGCCTGCATGCGAACTGAAAGGTCATCGGTTCAATTCCCAGTCAGGGCACAGGCCTGGGCTGCAGGCTGGGTCCCTGGTTGGGGGAGTGTGAGGGGCACTCAATCAATGTATCTCTCACAAAGTGATGATTCTCTCCCTCTCTTCCTCCCTTCCCCTCTCTCTAAAAATAAAATAAATAAAATCTTTTTTTAAGAGACAACCTAAATCAATAAATTAAGAAAGTCTCTTGAAAAGCATGTTTACCAAGAAGTCTTAAGAACCAAGAGAATGAAGTAAAAATATCAAATAGGTGAAAGTAACATAATCACAATCAGTGAAGCAAATTTACTCATCTCTCATCATAGATCTTATACAGATGATCATATTTGGAAGTTTATGGAGAACAAGCCTATCAACCATTAACTCAGTGATTATAAAAGATAACAGAGGAAAAATCAGAAAAGTAGGCAAAAGGAAAATCTGTTAAATAGGATTTTAGTTTCTTAAAACATATACATACACGTATATTACATGGGCACATATATGTGTGTGTTGTGTATACATGTGCATGTACATGGATGCACACATATATGCATCTATGTACTTACAATATATATGTTTATGTCCATGAAATTTGTCTCACACAGGAAGCACCCATGAATCCATAAGCATTTCTTATTACTCAGGTGGTAAGAACAAGACAAAGCAGCGTCCAGACTAAGAACTGAAAAGGGGCTTGAGGTGCTCTTCCCACCTAACAAGGGAATTGTGGCCGCAGTAACTAGAATTAATAGAGCTGTAACAATGCACCAGTTTCAACACGGTCTCAAAGCAGCGTGAGTCACAGGAGGGGAAGTGTCATGACACTGTTCCCACTGTCCAGCTTCTCTGCGTAAACTCTTCTCAGCAGACACTGAATCATCGGGGTGGTGTGGGGGGAGGTTATTAAACTCTCTCTGTGTGTAAGAAATTAACACTATAGCACTTCAGTTTTGCTACAAACCTTACTTCAGAGTTGTTTACAGGACTGTGACTGGATTGAACGGGCTCCAGTCTGTAAATTTAACCCTAAAAGATTTAAACTCATTTCCTTTCATTTATTGTGAAAATAGTCTGCTGGAGTTATGAAGAGGAAAGGGGAAAGCGTATTTCCCCCTTCAAATTAATGGTATAACTGTAGAAATGAAACATCCTTTATCTCACTTACAGGCTGTAGTATTGACTGCTTCTTCCCGGTTCCTGAGGCCCTCTAATTCGGGGGTGGTGCTGGAGGGGGGGGGGCGGATTTGAACAGCTGCGCATTTCCAACATAGTATTCCCTAAATGGTGTCAAATGACCGGGAGTGAAGTTTTGGTGACTGGATGATTTATTCACTTAGTCATCGCTGTTCCATCAAGAGAAACAATAAGAGTCTTTTGTTCGTGTTTCTGTGTGTAGGGTGTAAGGGTTGAAGAGAAGAAAACAGCTATATAATGAAATCTTGGTCCTCCTTTTTCCTCTCTCAACAGAAGTCTTTATCTTCAAATTATTACATATATCATAAAAATAGAATACATACTGCATCGTGGCTCTTTCTACACTTTTTTCGCATGTTTCTGAAAAGGTTCTTTTTTCCTTCTCTATAAAAAAAAAAGGTAGTGCGTGAATATGTTGTGATCATGAACTTGCCAAACATTACAGATGAATGCAGAGTGCCAAACGAAAGCCTCCCTTCACTGTCCTTGGCCAATCCCTTTCTCCCACCACCATTCAGCCCCAACAAAAAAATTTCTTCTTTTGTTTTAAACTTCAGTTACCCTGGTTTAGGGCAGTTTCATAACAGATGGTATCTTTCAGGCAGCAGGCAGATTCCAAAATACAGACAATTAGGAATCACTGAAAATGAACGTTACTGTGGAGTGCCATCCCAGAAAGTGCCAGGGAACGTTGTCACACAGTGGCCGAGTACAGATGAGGGTCGCTGCCCTGTCAAAGGGCACACAGAGCTAGAACTCTCTGGGTTGCTTCCACCCTGCCGCTGGCTAGTCCTTGGGGAACTTTTGTTTCCCTTGCTGTGATGTAGGCACCGATAGTAGGAGCAGGAAATGACACCATGTGTATGAAACACCTCACAAGTGTCTGATTTACGCTATGTCCTTGGCAAATATTAGTGTTCCTTCCACTTCCAGAGGAGCTTGTTGCATCGAAAACACATTTTGGTTTGTATTGGGTGATGTTCTAGTTACCCCCGAGTGTTTATGAGGAAATTTATAATTCTGTTTTGTACACTATTTAACAATAGTGAAAAAGAGCATTCTTTGCTTTCCTGCCAAACTCCTCAATACACATCACTATTTTACAGGTTCATTAAAGGCTAGTTGGAAATAGATCTGCCTTGCATTTGGGTTCAGGCAATGTACAGGGGTGGGCAAACTAAGTTTACAGTTACACAAAGTTAATAAGTAATAATACAAGAATAAACTGTGTTTCACGTACTCACAACTGTGAACCTACTTTTACCCACCCCATATGTGGATTCAGGCAAGAGTGTTCAGGACTGAGAAATCCTGATAATCGTGGGTTTCTCATTTGCCGGAATTCTGAATCATTAAATGACTGATTCAAAGAACAAGTTGAAAGTTTGGGAACACTGATGCAAGAACATTGGACTATTTTTAAATTATTAGTGTAAGGTTAACATGACTATTTGGAAATTCAGAAATTCTGGTTTTCATTACCAAGAAAACTACTCTGCTATCATCCAATAGGCAAGCTCATAATAAGATTATATATAGTCTCTTGCAGGAGGTAAAAGATTAAGGCTTCTGAATGGATCCTTCCCGCCCTTCTCACAGTCTATGAAGCCTAGAGTGCCCCCTACTGGTTACTTTCCAGAAAGCCAGGTTTCACAGAGGACTCGAAATTTTGAGACACTATAAATATAAACCTTTCTCTCTCTGCCTTCCCTAATAAGTCACTCTCTTCTGAAGCTAATTGTTTGGGAGAAAAGTCAGTGATTTTTTTTCTAATACCAACTTGTTCCCTTAATCAGAGGTGTGTATGAGATACCATTTTTTAAATTATATTTTATTGTTTATGCTATTAAAGTTATCCTAATTTTTCTCCCACATTCCCCTCCACCCAGCCCACCTCACTCCCTCAGGAAATTCCCACACCACTGTCCACACCCGTGGGTCATGCATATACGTTCTTCGGCTACTTCATTTCCTATGCTGCGCTTTACATCCCTGTGACTATTCTGTAACTGCCTATTTGTACTTTTAAGTCCCTTCTGTTTTTTCAACCATCCCCTGATTTGCACCCCCATCTGGCAACCATCAAAACATTCTCTGTATCTATCATTCTGTTTCTTTTCTGCTTCTTTTATTTTTTTTAGATTCAATTGTTCATACATATGTATTTATTGCCATTTTATTGTTCATGCTTTTGATCTTTTTCTTCTTAAAGAAGATCCTTTAATATTTCATATAAAACTGATTTGGTGATGATGAACTCTCTTAGCTTATAGTTTCCCTTAACTGGGGAACTATCTATCTTTCAATTCTAAATGACAGCTTTGCTGGGTGCAGTAATCCTGGTTGTAGATCCTTGCTTTCCATCACTTTGAATATTTCTTCCCAATCTCATCTAGCTTTCAAAGTTTCTTTTGAAAAATCAGCTGAAAGTCTTATGGGGGCTCCTTGATAGGTAATTTATTGCTTTTCTCCTGCTGCTTTAAAGATTTTTTGTATTTAACCTTTGGCATTTTAATTATGATGTGTCTTGAAGTGGGCTTCTTTGGGTCCATCTTGTTTGGGACTCTCTGTGCTTCCTGGACTTGCATGTCTATTTCCTTCACCAAGTTAAGGAAATTTTCTGTCACTATTTTTTCAAATAGATTTCTAATTTCTTGCTCTTTCTCTTCTCCTTCTGGTACCCCATATGATGTAAATGCTGATGTGCTTGAAGTTGTCCCAGAGGCTCCTTATACTATCCTTATTTTTTATGGATTCTTTTTCTTCTTGTTCTGGTTGCTTTTTTTTTTTTTTTTTTTGCTTCCTTATATTCCAAATGGCTGAATTGATTCTCAGCTTCATCCACTCTACAATTGATTCCCTGTAAATTGGTCTTTATTTCAATTAGTGTATCCTTTGGATCTTTTTTGGCTTTTGGCTGTTGAGGTCCTAACTAAGTTCCTTGAGCATCCTTATAACCAGTGTTTTGAGCTCTGCATCTGATAGATTGCTTATCTCCATTTTGTTTAGTTATTTTTCTGGAGTTTTGTCTTTTCCTTTTGTTTGGGCCGTGTTTCTTTGTCTCCTCATTTTAGCACTCTTCCTGTGTTTGTTTTTATGTAGAGCTACTACATCTCCCAGGCTTGATAGAGTGGCTTAATGGAGTAGGTATCCTGTAGGGTCCAAGGGCACAGCCTCCCCTATTACCCAAGCTGGGTGCTTGAGGTACACCCACTGTGTGGGCTGAGTACAACTTCCTCTTGTAATTGAGCCTTGGTTGCTGTTGGCACATCCAAGGTCAGCCACCACCTGTATTCTGTCCACGGTCACACAGCATCACCAAAAGGCGATCTGCAGATGGCTGCTGCTTGTGCTGGGCTTGGAGGTGCCAGGCAAGGCCAGGCTGTGAATCAAGGTTGACTGCTGCCTGCGCCAGGACTGGGGCAACTTAGCAAGAGGTACAGGGCTTGTGGAAGCCAGATGCTGCTTGTTTGAGAGAATTTAGGAAAAATCTGAGGCATAGGCCAAGACAAGCTGTTTGTATGGGAAGGCCACTGGAAACAGCCTGGGTGGGCCTGAAAGTTGGGTGGGGCAGAACCCCAGAGAATCCCCGAGGTGGGGCAAACAATGTGAGCCAGCCTGGTGGAGTCTCAGATATGGCACTCTCCTGGCTGTGTGTGGGGAGGGCTTGGAAAAGGAAAAACGGCCTCTGCCAGCACATTTGCCTGGGAGAAAACTGTCCTCCAGCTCTCACCCAGATGCCAAACAATTCAGTTCCTCCATGTATGTTTCTGATGCCTTTCCGTCTGCTGCTACAATACTGGAGCCCAGAGGAAGTGAATCCAAGTGAGTCTCTCTGCACAGGTCCTTTAAAAGGAACTTCCTGAAACTCTAGCAGTTTCTGTCTTCCACAGCCTCAATTCCTGCTAGTTTTTATTACAGCCTGAAGTTCTAGAGACTTATCTACCTGGCACTGGAACCCTGGGCCAGGGGGTCTAGTGTCAGGCTGGGACTTCTTGCTTCTGAGATATCCCTCCCAATTTTTATCTACCACACATGGTGTGGGACCAGCCCATTCTGCATCTGCCCCTCCTACCATCTATGGTTTCTTCAATTCCAAAGTTGTAGGACTTTCATTCAGGTCAATTACTGATGGTTCTAAATGATGGTTGTTCTCTAGTTTAGTTGTAATTTTGATGTCCTGAGATACCATTTTTTAATTTTATTTATTTATCTTTAGAGGGGAAGGGAAGGAGAGAGAGAGGAAACATCAATGTATGGTTGCCTTTCATGCGTCCCGTGCTGGGAATTGGCCTGCAGGGAACTGGCCTGCAACCCAGGAATGTGCCCTGACTGGAAATCAAACCGAGATTGTCTGGTTCGCAGGCCTGTGCTCAGTCCACTGAGCTACACCAGCCAGGGCTTGAGATACCATTTTAAATGTGATCAGTTATGTCTATTGTAGCCTAAGATCTAAAGTAATCTGCATTTCAGAAGAATAATTAAATGGAAAAAGTGGCTCAAAAATATTTAACTGGGTTTTACTTTTTAACAATATATTTGCCGTGGCTGGTGTGCCTCAGTGGATTGAGCACCAGCCTGTGGACTGAAAAGTCGCTGGTTCAGTTCCTGGTCAGGGCACATGCTTGGGTTAGAGACTGAGTTCCCAGCTGGGGAGCCTGCAAGAGGCAACTGATCAGTGCTTCCCTCTCACATCGATGTTTCTCTCCCTCTGTTTCTCCTTTCTTTCCCCTTTCTCTAAAAACAAATAAATAAAATCTTTACAGAATATAAAAATAAAATTAAAAAATATTTTGTTGTAGGCTGCACCAGTCTCTCTGTACTTCCTGTGAATCTATAATTATTTCAAAATAAAAAGTTGAAAGAAAAATTTAGTGACTACTTCGCAGCTTTAAATTATTTAAATATTTCTTTGAGCTTGTTGAACCATAAGTAAAAGAAAATACCAGTGGCAAAGATAGAAATAGGTGCATTTCTTGAAATTTGTATTTTCTATTCTTTTTCTTTTCCTGCTTCTCCCTTTGCTGATAACCAGTAGCCCTCCCTGATAATCCTTGAGGGACCTGTAATAACCCAGCAAGAGTAGGTACGCCTACACACATGGGAAATCAGAGCTAGCCAGACTTCTCGTGTAAACTAACTCACTGCTTCTCGTACATGTGTTGTAAAGCACAAATCTTGTATTTTAATGCCATGTTACCCAGGATTCATTGACTTTTCATTCATCCATTCATTCATTTATCCCAGTTACTGAGCACCCATTATGTACTACACACTGTCTACACGTCATGAATGTGTGTCCCTTCTACCAGACAGAGGTCTAAAATATAATCACATTCCTTTTAACATTAACACTGAAACTTTCTCATCCTGGCCAGTGTGGCTCTTTTGGTTAGAGCATCATCCCATGCACCAAAAGTTTGTGAGTTCGATTCCCAGTCAGGGAGAAGGCATAGGTTGCAGGTTCGGTTCCCTGCCTGGGCAGCAAACCATTAATGTTTCTCTCTGACGTCGATGTTTCTTTTTCTCTCTCTCTTCTCAAATCAATAAATGTATCCTCAGGTGAGGATTTTTTTTTAAAAACTAAAACTTTTTTTTCCCTCCCCAGAATTCCTTTCTATGATAAATCATGAACTCCAAAGAGCAGACTCAGGCTAGGACCCTGTCCTTCTCTTCACTTGCCTACTGGTCTCGGATGGAAGTATAGGGACTTAGACTTGAACTTGTTTCTATTGCTCCCAGCATCGCCCTGGATTGTTCCCCACCACAGAAACCTGCAATGGGACCTAGAAGAAGGAGGGATGATGTTCTTCCCCACACAGCATGAATGCCCCCAAAAGGCAGAAATCCCAAACTGCTCTTTAAACACATGCACAGTCCAGAACCCACCTTTCCCTGGACACCTGGTAACAGGGTGCAGCCAAGAGGGGGCCCCCGAATAGGGGTTTGGAATGGGGTCCAGAACTCAAGGTGTCCAGGAAATATTAGAAAAATATACAGGATGTCCTCACCCCTCCCCCACTGCAGGTTTGAGTTGGGGGAAGGGACACATGGAGCAGGGCCATTGGGAGCTGTTTGGAATAGCAACAGCTTTGCAGATAACTTCTGGCATGGTCATTTAACATATGTATAACATTTCATTGGTTTCATAGATATGTTCAATAGCTGTGGCCCTGCTTTGAGCCAGGTGGATAGAAGTGACTTCAGCCCAGGATATAACTGGGAGGCAACTCCCCCTGGTTACAGCACTTGCATGAGAGCTTGGAGATGATTGGCTCCACGCCATGGGGCCACACCTGCCCAGACTTGTTGGGAACTGCTCTGCCTGGTTTCAGGAGTTGTAACTGGCCCCCATGGCTAAGACTGAGTGAGTGACCTCCAGAATGTGAGCCACAAAGGAGACAAAGCTTGTCTTTGTTTCATTTCCCTGCTCCCAAAGCTTGGTCGGTTAGTCAATGATGGATATGACTCCTCAGAGGAGGGACAACCTACACCAGACACGATCACTTGGGAGGCCATCAAGAAAGGACTCGGGGGGCTGCAACAAAGAGGAAGTGATGGACCCTCGCCCCCTGGCTATTTTGACATAGCCTGAGTCCCCACGTCATGTGGGAGAAGCGCTTCCTGGCTCTAATCCCCTTAAGACTGAAAACCTGTGATGGTGAAGGCAGTGCCGCCCCTTGCCCACCTAGAGCAGGATCCAGGGTGATCGGGCATAAAAAAGAATTCTTGAAAGTCCTGTGAAGCCTGCTTTGCTAAGAGTGCTTTCATTCATATGATAAGGATCCAAGCAGGAAATGAGTATGTCTCCCAAAGTTTCTGCGACAGACAGACACTGTCAGACCTTTTCCTGATATACACTGACTCAATCTAAGCCCTCAGATTTCTTTGAAATGTTATCTACTGTTTGATCCTTGCCGCCTGTATTCCTGTGTATTACAACCCAATAAAAGCTGTTGAAGAAGAGACTCTTGGCCTTTCTCCTCTGAGAGATTGGCCACCTCTCCTCCCCAATCAGATCATGTCTTGGTAGTGTTACTTTCATTCGTGACAAATGGGGGGACTTGCTGGCAAAGTTGCCCCACACAAACTCACTATGGCAGCCCAGTAAAGCCGGAAGGATACGGGAATGCTGGCAGGTGTAATCAATTGTAGGAGTTGGAAATGGGGCTGCAGAGGAAGATTGGCAGAGAGATTTAAACTCAGATGCGGCAGCCATTGAAGAGAGAACCACATGGCTTCAGCAGAGTGGGGACCCCCGCAGCTTTGAGGTACTCCCTTTTGTCACGTGGCTTAGGAAGCAGGAGAGACTTTGCCTGGAAGAAAAGAGGTGAAAGGACTCTTGCTGGTAGGCCATGAGAAGGTGCCACATGGCTTTGGATTAACTAGAAATCGTAGTGGCAACACAGCTGATGGTGTCAGGAGACTGAATCATAGACTTCTGCTTCTTTTCCTGAGATATGGTACCCCAGGTTAGGGCAGAGGGAGAAGGAAGGACTGTGTGTGTTTGTGCGTCTAATACTAAAAGACCTTAATATTTTAATGAAGACATTGGGTCACTACTTTAAGTCTGTATAGCTTTAAATAAACATTTCCTTTCCTTTTCACAAATCTCTGGCATTGAGAGACACCTTTCCTCTGGTGGCGGGCATAGCAAACCTAGTGGGGGGTCCTTTCAGTAATAGTATATAGTACACCCCCCTTGGGTCTGTTTGGTAACAAAAGTTCCAGGAGGAAACAGATGGTACACTCAAACTAGGGTAATTCAAGGTCAGTTTAATAAAGGTACTATTTATACAAGTGTGTGCAGTGTACAGGAAGGCTACAAGAGATAAAAGTATCAGAGTGTGTGTAGTGTGTAAGGAGACCACAAGAGAGCAGTATAAGGGCATCCAAACTTATGCCTAGAAGGATGAAGAGAGGAACCACTCTCCAGAGAGACTCGGAGTCAGCAGGAAGAGGACTTGTGACCTTTAGTCAAGGGACCAGGCAGCCCAAGGTGAGCTTTTAGGGATAAAGGTGAACAATTATTACACCACCTTGACTTTTCTCAATTCTTCTGATCTCTGCTGGAGATCTCATTGGTTGAACCCAACTCGAAGTCAGGTGCATTGAACTAGTGGAGGGTGGAGAGTGGATCTAGAGGGCAAATGAAAAGTATCCTTTCTTTCTTTTTTTTTTAAAGATTTTATTTATTTTTAGAGGGGAAGGGAAGGAGAGAGGGAGAGAAATATCAATGTGTGGTTGCCTCTTGTGTGTCCCCCGCTGGGAACTGGCCCGCAACCCAGGCATGTGCCCTGACTGGGAATGGAACCACGATCCCTTAGTTCACAGGCCCGCGCTCAATCCACTGAGCTACACCAGCCAGGGTGAAAAAGCATCCTTTCTACAAGGCTATATACAATTTAGTAAGGTAATCCTGGAATTATCTAATGATGGCTCGTTGTGATATTGTGATTTATAATAAGACATATGTATTTGGTCTTAGTCCCAGTTTCTAGAATAGAGCTCCTAGAACCTTTGGAATTTCCCAGGCTGACAGTGATAGTGTCGTTTGTTGTGTTAATGAGGTGACTTTTCCACCCACCTCATTTACTGGCTGGTTGCCAGTAAAGCCCACCCTGTGATTAGCGAGTTTGAACTTTCAGTCCCATGCCCCTGACCTCTGGGGAGGGGAGAATGGCTGGAGGATGAATCCACAATGGGGCAATGGGGCAATCAATTATGTCTGTGTGATGAAGACTTCATAAAAACCCAGAGGACTGGGTCTGGAGAGCTTCTAGGTTGGTGAACCAGAATGCTGCCACATGTCACTCCCAAACTCCATTCCATTAAGACAGAGACTCTTTTGTTCAGATCTTTTAAAATATCTTCTGTAATAAACTGCTAATCTAGTGAGTAAACCAGTTTCCTGAGTTCTGTGAGCCACTCTGGAAAATTAATTGAACCCAGGAAGGGGATCCTGGGACCCTCTGACTCATAGCCAGTCAGTCAAAAGAGCAGGTAACAGCCCGGACCTTGTGATTGGCATCTGAAGTGGAGGCAGTTCTGTGGGACTGGGTCCTTTGCCTGTGGGACCTGATGCTGATTCCAGATACATAGCATCAGAATTGAGTCAAATTGGAGGACACCCAGCAGGTCTAGAGAACTGTTTGATGAGGGGAGAATTGGTGACAGAATCATAGTCATCTGACGATGGTGGCAACATAAGAAATGCCCAAACTTGTCTACGGCCATACCACCCTGAACGTGCCCAGTCTCGTCTGATCTTGGAAGCTAACCAGGGTTGGGCCTGGTTAGTATTTGGATGAGAGAAATGTCCAAACCTGTAGAGAATTTTTATGAGTTTGCTTGAGCCAAAAGGATGACAATTACTAGGAAGCAAACTCTCAACTGACTGAGAAAATACCTCCCCCAAGGAATAGGAGTTTTGCAGATTACTTTATACTTTGGAATAAAAGGAGATGTGAGGAGAGTTATAAGAAATCCATTGGTGGTAGATTAATGGGGCGGGAGAAAGCGGAGTGGGGGAAAATCTCTGGGAGTGTACAAAAAGCAAAATGGAGAAACATATTTCTTTTATACTTGTGGGTACAGAATAGGTAATAATTAACATCTATAACACATAAAAGATAGTAGACAGGGAAGAAGAGAGCTAGGAAGGCTTCTGTGATCTCACTCTCTAGTGCTAGTAGTGACTTGGCTAGGGGACTCGAGAGTTGGAAAATTTTAGTTTAAGGAAAATAGTTATAGGCCTAGTAGTAATGCATGTGTTAAAGCTATTGTTTCAGGACAGCAGATAAGGCCCATCCTGACTCCTGGGAAAGATAGTCACTGAAGATTATGGCCTGGGGAGCAAGGGGAGGTATCTGGGCCATTGTGTTCCAGGGAGAGACAGACGACTGCCTGTCTGGGAAGGGGGGGGGAGGGGGAATGGCTAACCGCCCAGGGTGAGAATGCTGCAGTTTTCTTTTATCTAATTTCCCCTGAATTTCAAACCCCCTCACTGCACCTTGTATATTCCCAATTATAAAAAGGTTGGTTGCAGAGAAAATGTAAGATGGTCCGTTAGGGTAAAAATCTGCAGTCTTCTCAGACTGCGAATCATCTGAATGAAGCGCCCATAAAGATTCAATCCCTGTCTCTGCTTATTTGTTTTGGTATGTGACAAGCAGCACAAATGCAGGTTTGGGGTTTTTTTTTTTCCTGTTTCACCTTGAGTTCTGGCAAAGATTATTCTGACATTCAAAAGGTATGTTATCTTTGACGCAAAAGGACAGTAGATGGGCTCACTTACAGTAAAGACTGGCCTTTGTCAAGGAAGCAACAGGCCTAGGATGTGACTACCTGCCATGGCTCGCTTTTAGTTAGGAATTTTTATGTTCAGACCATCCTGTGTGCATACCTTCAGTCTCTACTTTGTAAGGCCGCCATGCGGGCCTATCCTGAGCTTGTCAGATTGAGTATGTGGCCCTTTTTCATCCACAACAGGATCTCAGGTTCTGGGGAAAGCAAAGGGCAACAGGTCTTTGGGAGAGAGCATTCCCAAACTCCCTCAACTCACACCACAGAGCCTATCCTGGAATCAGTGTTAGTGCAGCCTGTTGCTCTATATATTTTTGACACAATCACATACAGGGATTTTTATATGAAAGTGTTATGATTTCTTTTTCTTAATTATGAATTTTAGAGAGAAAGAGGAAGAAGGGAGAGAGAGGAGAGAAATATCACTTTGTTATTCTACTTATTTATGCATTCATTGGTTGTTTCTTGTTTGTTCCCTGACTGGAGATCAAACCCACAAACTTGGTGCATTGGGATGACACTCTAACCAACTGAGCTAGCCAGACGGGCCCAAAAGTGTTATAATGTTTTAGGTCCACACCAGTGTCTGGGCAATCCCTCAGAGTTGTCCAAGCAAAGACAGAGAGTCTTGCTTAGAGTTAAAGTCATAATAGGGGTTTAGAGGCATGCATTTGTTCCAAGGGGAGAGCTGAGGTAAAATGGAAAGAATTACTCAACTTCACATAAATATTTTTTCAAAATAAAACTAGTAATTACCCAAAGATTTCTCCAAAGTAAAAAGAAAACATGAGGGACTCCAGTCAAGAGGGAGGCATAGGTAAATAGGGCTCACATCCTTGCACAACCACATCAAAACTACGACTAAAATATAGAACAGCCATTACTCAGAACCATCAGAAATCAAGTTGCATGGAAGTCTAACAACTACAGAATTAAAGAAACTACATCCATCCAGACTGCTGGGGGGGAGCAGAAACTTAGAATGGGCTGGTCCCATATCCATGTGCAGTGATAAAAATTTGGGAGGGAAATCTCAGAAGTGAGGAGTCTCAGCCTCACACCAGGCCCCCCAGCTCAGGGTTCCACGGCCAGGAAAATAAGTCTCCACAACTCCTGGCTACAAAAACCAGTGGTGATCAAGTCAGTGAAAGAAACTTTTGTAGCCCCAAGCAGTTCCTCTTAAAGAACCCACACATGGACTTACTGAGACTTCCTCTGCGCTCCAACACTGGGGTAGCAGCTTGAAAGGCATCAGTGGCACACAGGGAGGAACCGAAGGTATCTGGCATCAAGGCAGGAGCTGGGGGACACATTTATCTCAGACAGAAGGGTGGGCAGAGGCCATTGTCCCTTTACTGAGCCCTCTCCCTCTCCCTATAAAGCAAGAGCTGGCAGGCAGGTACCATAACTGAGACTCCATCAACCTGGCAAAACTGTTTGCCCTACCCTGGAGATCCCTGATACTTTGTTCCACCCAATGTACAGGTCCACCCAAACTGTTAACCATGACTTTTCCATATGATTGGCTGTTCTTGTTCATGCTTCACAACTTCCTAAAACCTATCAAACATGTAACAGGAGGCCTCAGCAAGTCTCCAGCCTCCATACCTCGTGCTAAGTGATCCAGGCCCAGCACTAGCAGCAGCCAGCCTAGATTCTCAGCTTGGTTTCACCTGGGAATCTCTAAGCCAAGCACTAGTAGCAGGGATCTCAGATTGCTTTATAGCTCAGGCAGGGTGGCCCTGGGTAATATATAATAAGTGGGGACTGACCCACTTATAATATATTATGTATATATAATATATAATATTATATATATTGTATAATATATAAGTGGGGACTGACCTTGGCCTGCACCACCTGGGAAACCTCAGGGCCTGCGTACCCATGGACAGCTACAGACCACATGAGAGCACCACCACCCTGCCCCTGCACAGCTGATCCTCCATGGAGGGTGGAGGGTGGTGGTCAGTGATCACAGCCAGTCCTTACAGCTGACTTGCCTGGGTAAATCCCTCCCATTGACCTGCCAACAGCAACCAAGGCTCAACTATAAGAGGAGGGTGTATTCAGCCCACATGAAGGGCATGCTTTGAGAATTCAGCTTGGGTGACAGCCCTCCCCATCTGTGCCACTGGAGCCTACAAGACACGTACTACATTAGGCCACACTACCGAGACAGGGAGTCAAGGCAGCTCTACCTAATACATAGAAACAAACACAGAGAAGCTGCCGAAACGAGGAGACAAGCAACCATGGCCCAAGTGAAGGAACAGAAAAAAACACCAGAAAAAGAACTAAACACAATGGAGATAAGCAATCTATCAGATGCAGATTTCAAAATACTGGTTATAAGGATGCTCAGGGAACTCACTGAAGACCTCAACAGCATAAAAAAGATCCAATTAGAAACAAAGGACATAGTAACTGAAATAAAAGGATAAACTAGAGGGAAACAACAGTAGAATGGATGAAGCCCAGAATCAAATCAATGATTTGGAACATCAGGAAGCAAAAAACAACCAATCAGAACAGCAGGAATAAAATGGCAATGAATACATACCTGTCGACAATTGAATCTAAAAAACAAGTTAACAGGAAGAACAGACTGAATCACGGATATGGAGAGTATTTTGATGGTTGCCCAATGGGGGGGGTGTGGGGAAATGGGTGAAGCAGTGAGGGGATTAAGAAGTACAAATAGGTAGTTACAGAATAGCCACAGGGATGTAAAGTATGGTCCGGGAAATGAAGTAGCCAAAGAACTTACACGCATGACCCATGGACAATGGTGTGAGGATGGCTGGAGGGAGTGAGGGGTGCTGGGTGAAGAAGGACAAAAGGGAAAAAATTGGGACAACTGTACTACCATAATCAAGAAAATATAATTTAGCCCTGGCTGGTGTAGCTTAGTAGATTGAGTGCAGGCTGCAAACCAAAGGGTTGCCAGGTCAATTCCCAGTCAGGGCACAAGCCTGGGTTGGGGGCCAGGTCCCCAGTGGGGTCTACGTGAGAGACAACCACACATTGATGTTTCTCTTCCTCTCTTTCCCCCTCCCTTCCCTTCTGTCTAAAAATAAATAAATAAAAATCTAAAAAAAAAAGAAAATATAATTAAAAAAACAAAAAAGAATAAAACCACCAAAAACATTAAAAAAGAAAAGACCTTAGGAGATTAAAGTTATTCTTTTTTTTCTTGGGCTAATTTCTTAATGGGCATATCTTTAAGTTTTGACTTAGTTAAAGTAATCAACGGGCTCTTAAATATCAGATTATATCATGGATGTCTTAAAAATATGTTTTAGTTTAAAAGAACATTTAAAATGCAAACTACATTTTTAGTTTTTTCTTTAAACAAATTAACAGAAAAGAAGGTCTTATATGTGAAAAATATTGAAGGGGAAAATATTTTTTTTAATAAATTTATTTATTTTTTTTGAATTAATTATGCTGTTACAGTTGTTCTATTCCCCCCTTCATTCCCCTCCACCCTGCCCCCCCAACCCCACCATTACCCCCCTTTAGTTTATGTCCATGTGTCTCAAGTTCTTTAGGTTCTATATTTCCCATACTATTCTTGCCCCCCCATCTATTTTCTATCTACTGTCTATGCTACTTGTTTTCTGTACCTTCTCCCCCCGTCTCCTCCTCCCACTCCCCTGTTGCTAACCCTCCTTGAGATCTTCATTTCTATGTTTCCACTCCTGATCTAGCTGTCCTTTTAGTTTGCTTTCGTTTTAGGTGTGGTTGTTAATAACTGTGAGTTTGTTGTCCTTTCACTGTTCATGTTTCTTTAACTTCTTTTTCTTAGATAAGTCCCTTTAACATTTCATATAATAAGGGCTTGGTGATGATGAACTCCTTGAATTTGGTCTTATCTGAGAAGCACCTTATCTGTCCTTCCGTTCTAAATGAAAGTTTTGCTGGGTAGAGCAATCTTGGTTGTAGGTCTTTAGATTTCATGACTTGGAATATTTCTTTCCAGCCCCTTCTTGCCTGGAAGGTCTCTTTTGAGAAATCTGCTGACAGCCTGATGGGGACTCCTTTGTAGGTGATTGTCCCCTTAGCTCTTGCTGCTTCCAGGATTCTTTCCTTCATTTTAATTTTGGCTAATGTAATTATGATATGCCTTGGTGTGTTTCTTCTTGAGTCCAACTTTTTTGGTACTCTCTGAGCTTCTTGGATTTCTTAGAAGTCTATTTCCTTTGCCAGATTGGGGAAATTTTCTTTTATTATTTGTTCAAATAGTTTTTCCACTGGTGGTTGTGTCTTTCCCCCTTCTGGTACCCCTATAATTCGGATATTGGAGCGTTTATAGATGTCCTGGAGGTTCCTAAGCTTCTCCTCATTTTTCTGAATTCTTATTTCTTCATTCCTTTCTGTTTGTTGATTTTTTTCTTCTTCCTTCTGGTCCACTCCATTGATTTGAGTCCCAGTTTTTTTTTTCATCTCTATGGTTTTCCTGTGGAATTCCATTCATTTCCCTTAATTTAGCCTTCATATGTTTCTCTAATTTGTGGCTATAGTCCACCAGATCTGTGAGGAAGCTGATGACCAGTGTTTTAAACTGTGCGTCTGAGAGATTTGCTATTTCTTCGTCACTTAGATTTATCTGTGGGGCTTTGAGGTCTTCCTGCGACATTTTTGGTCTGTTCTGGCCCTTTAAGTGGGAGGAACGGCGCCTTGGATTCCCAGGTCGCTGGGTTGTGACGCTGTATGTGGGGGCGTGGTCAGAGCGGGGAAGTGGCAATGGCGCCGCCGCCGGTCCAAGCGCTCACTCCCTCACCCGCGTGCAACCAGGCAACCTCAGTCAACTCGCTGCCACCACCTCCCCACTGACTCCTCCGTAGTCGCTCACCCGGTGGGCCGCTCGGTTGCTCACTAGGTCCAATCCTGGGTTTGGAACCCGTGCGACTGGATTCGCGCGTCTGGATTCCGTGCCCGGGTCGACTCCTTTGTAACTCCTCACCTGACGCCGGTTTCGCCCCTTACCGGTCGGGCCGAAGAATTTGTTGTTAGCGGACTTCCGAAAAGTTCAGTTTTCCGTGTTCTGGTTGTGTTTTCTGATGCTAATATTTAGTTGTCCCTAAACTTGGTTGTGTGAGGAGGCAGGCACATCCACCTTAAACCTCCATCTTTGCGGAAGTCGGGAAAATATTTTTAAAACCAATTATTTTGCCCTGTTGCCCTGGTGGCTCAGTTTTTTGGACACTGAAAGGTTGCAGGTTTGATCCCCAGTCAGGGCATGTACCTAGGTTGCGAGTCTATCTCCAGCTGGGACACATAAGGGAAGCAACTGATCAATGTTTCTCTCTCTCTATTTCTCCTTTCCTCTCTTTCTAAAAATCAATAAATTATATCCTCAGGTGAGGATTTTAAAATAAAATAATATAAAATAAAATAAAAAGCATTTACTTTCATAAAAACACCCAAACACCCCCAAATTATGGGAAGATAGTTATAGCTAGTACCTATTATAACTTCACATAGTCCAACGAGGTAAATAAGTTTTTCTTGAATAAGAGTGAGACTTAAGCGGATATGTCCGAGCTGTGATGGAGAAGCAGGATGGGCATTGGAGTGAATCTTTTGTAGCAAGCGGTCAGAGCTGGGGGAACCTGTACATGCAGCAAGATTCTGGAAGACACACACAAAAAAAAAAAGAACACAGAAATCATTTTAGTCTCTACCTTTCCTGCAATAGCTAATCCAATCCCTTAATGGAGGTAGTTCCGTCTTTTATACACGTCTTTTAAGACGTGTATAAACGTCTTTTATACACATTTATACAGAAATGGACCTCCAGTAGCCTCCAGTCTAATTGTTACTCACTTAGTTTTGCTCCCTACTGCATCATAGCTGGATACTGTGACAGCTTCCTAATTAGTGTCCTGCCTTTAGTTCCCCAACTCCCATCATGTTTATCCAGGCAGAACTATCTCTAAGATGCAAGTGTGACCATTTACTTCTCTGCTTAATATCTTTCAACGATTTAACATCACCTCAATACATCTATATCAGTAATAAATTATTCTAAAATGTAGTAGCTTAAAAACAACAACAATCACATACTCTCTGTCAAGATTTCTATGGGCCAGGAATTGGGAAAGGGGTTGGCCAGGAAGTTCTTGCTTGAAGTGTTTCAAGAGGATGCAATCAGATTTTGACTGGGGCTGCCCTTATGCAAGCAAGGCCCACGGGAGGCCGTCTTGGAGACTGGCTATTACACATACCTAGCGGATTGTCTCTTCCTGAAGTCCCCTACAAGGCCATTCGCCCTTGTCATCAGGAACAAGGAACTGTAATGTCCTAATACATCTCCAAGTCTGCTGTTTCAGAAGTAAGGTAGTTCTTGATTTATTTACTCCTAAGGCCTAATAATTAGAGGTGAGGGCTCTACTGCAGTTGGCTAACTTATTTTTATTTTCCTGGAAAGGGTTAGTGATACTTAAAAATAAGACATTCTAGCCCTGGCTGGTGTAGCTCAGTGGATTGAGCAAGGGCCTGTGAACCGAACAACCGAGGTTCAATTCCCAGTCAGGGCACATGCCTGGGTTGCAGGCCGGTTCCCAGCAGGGGACGCATGAGAAGCAACCGTATATTGATATTTCTCTCCCACTCTCCTTCCCTTCCCCTCTAAAGATAAATAAATAAAATCTTTTAAAAAATATTTAAAAATAAAACATTCTTTGATTAGCATTACTGACAAATACAAATTATTTATGTCATGTATATAAAATACTATACATTAAATTAAATAGGTATATGTAAAGCAACCTAATATTTAAAGTTTAATATATATATTTTTTAAAGATTTTATTTACTTATTTTTAGAGAGAGGGGAAGGGAAAGAGAAGGAACGGGAAACATCAATGTATGGTTATCTCTTACACACTCCCTACTGGGAACCTAGCCTGCAACCCAAGCATGTACCCTGACTAGGAATCGAACTGGTGACCTTTTGGTTCGCAGGCCAGTGCTCAGTTCACTGAGCCACTCCAGCCAGGGCATGTTTAATATATTTGATCATTTAAGTGCAATGTGCTCAATATTTAAAAAACAAAATTCAGTTAATAAAATATACCCAATATTTTTCATCTACTCTCTCTTCCTAAGACAAGATAATCACAGCATTCTTCTGTATTTCCTCTTGTAGCAGCTTCCAGCCCTATTCTTAGCATAAAGTAGATGGCCACTAAATATTTATTTAATTGGATTGAATAGTACTAGGCATAAATAATCCCCCAGTGTTTGCAGTTCCTTCTGAATTTCTGCAGAGCAGTGGATAATATTATGTTCAAGGCACTATGTTAAGCACTTTACATGTACCACCTCATTTAATATTTATTTATAGCAATCTTATGGAGATGGCACTTTATTTTACCCATATATAAATGATAAAACTGAGGCTTAGAGAAGTTGGTCTTTATTATTCATATCCTTTCCAAATTCTTTATATTTCATGGTTTCAGTCCAGAAAAAGACTATTCAGTTAACATGATGCCTAGTTATGAATAAACTGATCCTACAGTTTTTATTTGAAAGAATATTATGCATGTATATAGCAACAATATTTTTTTTTAGATTTTTAATTTATTTATCTTTAGAGGGGAAGGGGGGAAGGAGAGAGGGAGAGAAACATCAATGTATGGTTGCCTTTCGTGTGTCCCCTGCTGGGAAATGGCCTGTAGGGAACCAGCCTGCAACCCAGGCATGTGCCCTGACTGGGAATTGAACCTCGATCGTGTGGTTTGCAGGCCCGAGCTCAATCCACTGAGTTACACCGGCCAGGGCAGCAACAATATTATTGAAAATGCTTTTTCTTCAGGATATGTAGGAAGGTGCTATAGAGGACCTAAACAGAAAGCACAACATTTCTTGCTTCTAGGATACAGTTTTATTGTTCTCATTTTAAAGTTTTGAAATCAAGACATAGCTTTATCATTGCTGTGAACATTTAACACACTGCCTTTTTTCGTTTCCCCCAAATCCTATTGGTACATCTTAGAGTTACAGAAATACATTATGTCACATGTGTGCCTGGCTCATGTCTCTTGCTTCCCTGTGGCCTGTTAAAGAATGTGATGACTATGACAGTATATATGCTTTATAAAGCTGGGCTGACATCCTGTTGTCTTCCAGGAACTTGCTGGCTTTCTGCTATACATATACATTTACCAAATGCATCTGCAGAGTTAAGCATTTTTAAATTTGAGAGCTTAAAGCACTTCACAGACTCTGATTTCTGTCGTAAACAGGGGTATAATATGCAGTCTCTTACATGTCAAACAAATGACCATTGATTTTCCTGGAAAAGATTATTTTTCTCTTCATGTAACAACTTAAGCGTATCTAATTACTTAAGGGGTACTGTCATTATCTTCATCATTACCACCATCACCATCATGTTCATGTAGTAGGGGAGGAAATCCAACACCCTCATGTTCACTCCAGAGTCATGTGTTAGAATTTAAGAGCACATTTTAAAGTTAATAATAAAGATGACTTTTGTAAATAACTTGAATAGCCTGGAGCCAGTAAAAAGAAAGGACTAAACTGCTCTGTAAGAAATGAGTGAGAATTTGAAGGACAAGTAAGTTAGGGAAGAATGGGGGCTAAAGCAAGACGAGTGGCCACTGGGGCTGAGATCCGCCTCACTTTCTGCTATCAAGTTGTGAATCGCAAAAACTCCCAAAGGAGAGCTGCCTTTTCTAAATGTGCATAAATGTGTCACATAGGCCAGCAGCGACCCCAAGAAAGACTCAACTCAATGCCAAGAAACTACAACCTCAGTGAAAGAAACACAGGGTGATTTCTCCATAGGAAAGAATGGACCACAGAATTCCGAGTTTAGAAATGGTAAAAGCTAATTTAGGTCATTCTGCCTCGGAATATCACCTCCTCCACGGCTTTCCCTTTGATAATGTCTGTTCACATGCAATGTGGGTGAGTGGTGCTTCGGGCAGAAGAGCTTGGGCAGGCTCCAGGGAGGGGACGAGATGGGGAAAAGAGAGAAGAAAGGCTGAGTAGAAGAGCTACAGTGTTGCTGGAAGCAAGACCTCACCAGAGGACACCATGAGGAGACTAAGGCCCAGACTATCCTCAGAGACGCTGGGGTGAATATGTGAACCAAATGTTATTTGAATTTCAAAGAGCTTGGGGACATCTATGCAGCTGACATTTGTAGTATACACATATTAATATAATTTAAAATCATTGGACACCCCTATGTTCATTGCAGTATTATTCACAGTGGCCAAAACATGGAGACAATTAAAGTCTCATTTAGGCCCTGGTTGGCATAGCTCAGTGGATTGAGTGTGGGCCTGCGAACCAAAGGATCGTGGTTCGATTCCCAGTCAGGGCACATCCCTGGGTTGCAGGCCAGTTCCCCGCAGTGGATGCACAAGAAGCAACCATACATTGATATTTCTCTCCCTCTCTCCTTCCCTTCCCCTCTAAAGATAAAAAAATAAAATTAAAAAAAATAATAAAATGTCGTTTGATAGAGGATTGAATAAAGATGATGTGGTACATCTACACTGTGGAATACCCCTCAGCCACGAGAAAAGAGGAAACACTGCCATTTGCGACAGCATGAATGGACCTTGAGAATATTACACTAAGTGAAATAAATCATAAAAAGCTAATAACCATTTGATTTCACTCATATGTGGGATATAAAACTGAAACTTATGGGCACAGACAGCAGCGTGGTGGTTGCCACAGGGAAGGCGGGGGGAGGCCCGATACGCGGTGACGAAAGCGGGTCTGATGTTGGGGAGTAGGCACACGGTGCAATACCCAGACCTAGCACCACAGAAATGTACACTTTAAACCTACGTGACCTTAGTAACCAATGCCACTCAATAAACTTAATTTTTAAAAAAGAAAGACTATCACTGGAGTTTTCAACTAACCCAAAAATGCTGGCTGGTGTGGCTCAGTGGATTGAGTGCTGGCCTGCAAACCAAAGGGTCACTGGTTCCATTCCCATTCAGGGCACATGCCTGGGGTACAGACCAGGTCCCCGGTAGGGGGTGTGTGAGAGGAAACCACACACTGATGTTTCTCTCCTTCTCTTCCTCTCTCCCTTGCCCTCTCTCTAAAAATAAATAAATACAATATTTTTTTAAGAAAATAACCCAATAAGAAATAGGTGAGGGTGGGGGGCAACAGGAACTCTCTCTCACTGCTGGTGGGAACGCAAAAATGGTACAGCCACTTTGGAAGACTGTTTGGCAGTTTCTTTTTTTTTAAGATTTTATTTATTTATCTTTAGAGGGGAAGGGAAGGAGAAGGGGAGAGAAATATCAGTGTATGGTTGTCTCTTGTGTGTTCCCTCCTGGAAACTGGCCTGCAAGCCAGGCATGTGCCCTGGCTGGGAATCGAACTACCATCCTCTGATTTGCAGGCCCGCACTCAAGCCACTGGGCTAAACCAGCCAGGGCCGTTTGGCAGTTTCTTACAAAATTAGGTATACTCTGACCACACTATCCAGTAATCATGCTCCTTGGATTTTACCCATAGGAGTTGAAAAACTTAGGCCCATGCAAAAACCTACACACGGATATATACAGCAGCTTTATCCAAAATTGCCAAAACCTGGAAGCAACCAAGGTGTCCTTCATTAGGTGAATGGATAAATAAACTAGTACATCCACAATAGAATTGTATTTAGTGCTAAAAAGAAATAGTCTAGCAAGCTATAAAAAGACATGGAGTAACTTTAAATAACCTTAAATGTATATCACTGAAATGAAAGAAGTTAATATGAAAAGGCTACATACTATACGATTCCAACTATATGACATTCTGGAAAAAAAGACAAAACTATGGAGACAGTAAAAAGATGCATGGTTGCCAGGGGTTGGGGTGGCAGAAGAGATGAACGGGTGGAGCACAGAAGATTTTTAGGGCAGTGAAACTACCCTCTGTTATACTATAGTGCTGGATACATGTTATCGTGCATTTGTACAAAACCATACACTGTACGCCACCAAGAGGGACCCCTAGTGTAACCATGGACTCCAGGTGCTAATGACGAGTGAATGTGTGTTTATCAACTGTACCATATGTACCACTCTCATGGGAGATGTTGATAATCGGGAAAGCTGTCCATGTGTGAGGGCAGAGTGTGTAAGGGAAATCTCTGTACCTTCCAATTAAATTTGCTGTGAACCTAAAACTGCACTGAAAATAAAAGTTTGGTTTTTTTTAAAAATCTTTTGAGGAAGTGAGGTTTGAGAGGTAACTGACTTGCTCAGGGGAAAAATGGCTCATCTCTAACCGAAATACAGCTCCTGGGACTTCTGCTTTCTGTTATGACAGAGTAATAGGAACTTGCTGCCTTCCTTAAAAAATTAAAATACTGGACAAAATATTTGAAACAGCAGTTTCAGACATCGGACAACAGGCAGCATAGGACAGTACTTCCTGAAGGGAAACAAAAGCAATGAGCTCCATGGCGGCCTCAGCTCACTGCCTGGAGAGAATTTCCAGACGGGAGCACAGAGCAGAGGAAACGAGGTGACTCCCTGAGGTCTCCCTGAGTTGAGGAGATGAGATGAAAATTTGAGGAAAGTCCATTTTGCAGGGCAGAGTACCACAGAGTTTAATGGAGAAAGAGGGGGATGGAGAATGGGGGCAGAGAGAGAGACCTAAAGGCCTGAAGAGGGCCCCCCTTAAGTCTTGAGCTGAGTACTGCTACTGGGGAAAGCACCAAAAAAAATATTGCCGAAGCTCACACAGGACTAATAGTAGTTTACATTCTCAGCAACCAGACTGAAGAAACCTCACGTGATCGGGGCATCAGATAGAATGCTCAGAAGGCAGTGACCAGAGGGGAGAAAGAAGGGAAGTTAAGGGGAAAAAGGGGGAGGGATTTGGGGGAACAAATAGGAAGGACACAGGGACGAGAACTAAGGGGGGTGGAAATGGAAGGGAGGTGGGGAGCAAGGGGCAGGGGAGGCTGGGATGGGAAAAATAGACAAAAAACTGTACTTGAAAAATAACTAAAATTAATTTAAAAAAAAAAAAGAATGCTCAGAAGGGTATTTGCCTCAGTAATAATGAGATCATTTAACCTTAGATTAAAGGCTGCTCTGATAGCACCTAACAAAGCTTAAAAACAAGTCTTAATAAACCAAATTAGTTATTTAACTGTGTACCAAAACAAAGATCAAAAATATTTAAAGGAATACGAAAAAGTCCAGCACCCAATAAGCTAAAATTTTACAATGTTTGATACCTAACTAAAGCATGAAAAGAAGAAAATAAAACCAATAGTGAAGAGAAAAATTAATCAATAGAAAGAAATCCAGAAATGAAATAGATGATATAACTAGTATATAATGATATTAAAACAACTATTATAAATGTAAAAGTGCTTGCTCCTGGACTTATGATGGGGTTGCATCCTGATAAATCCATCATAAGTTGAAAATATTTTAAGTCAAAAATGCATTTAATACACCTAACCTACTGAACATCATAGCTTAGTCTCGCCTACCTTAAGTGTGCTCAGGACACTTAAATTAGCCTAGAGTTGGGCAAAATCTAACACAATGAATAGACTGTAGGGTACTGGTTATTTACCCTCATGATCATGTGACTGGAAGCTGAAACTCTCTGCCGCTGCCCAGCAGCATTAGCCTAGGAAAAGATCAAAATACAAAGGTTTTTTTTCTTTTTAAAATTTATTATTGTTCAAGTACAGTTTTCTGACTTTTACTCCCACCCCAGCCCACCCCTCTCAAAATACAAAGTTTTAAAGACAGTTTCTGCCGTGGTCCGGCCGCAGCTGGGTCCAGGGGTTCCTGAAAGATGAGTAAGGCGTCGGCAATGGGAAACACGACAACACAACTCAGAGGACAGTGAAGCTCTGTTTGTTTATTGCAAGTACAAGCAGGTTTTTATATTTTCATTTTTGGTAGTGATTAACATTTGCAGTTAGGCGAAGCAGGAAATTTCCCGAATTAAATCAGACAATTAGAAATAGCTGTATGTACAGAGTTTGAATGTCTTACTGCTTATTAAGTTCTCAGAATTTGTCATGAGGCAAAAGGATACACTAGACTGAGTAGAGGTTATAGGAAATTTATTATAAGGCCTTTGTGATGTCTAACTTAGTTACCTATCTTTTCTGTCTAAAATGTTTCTGTATGGACTATGGACTCTGACTCCCTGGTAATTGTTTCTATGTGCTTAGTTTATAATAGCTAACAAGCTTCTCTTATTTCTTTGCCTGTCTAATTCTAATTGATATATATTCTTATTTAAGGTAAAGGAGGGGCTGTTACTCCAACAACTTTTAGACATTCAGGGGCTATTTCATTAGAGGGGATTTTATTCTCTGGTCAAGAAATTATTTTGTATGACTTCATTGGAATTATGTGAATCAATGAACCTGAAATACAAGTATCTAACAATTCCACCATCTTTTGATCACCAAAACAAACATGTAAGGAGAGATAGACAGGAAATCTAGCCACAGTTGCCTCTGCCTTGCAGATGCATCTCAACCATCCCGGCCATGTCAAGGGACGGTTGCTGGCCGGCTCCTGACAAGTTTCTAGTGAATGTTTATCACTTTCACATCATTATAAAGCTGCAAATATCATGAGTCAAGGATTGTCTGCATTCTACATTTCAAAATGATAGTGAAAAGATAAAGAAGGTAAAGAGAGACATGGAAGATACAAAAAAGATCCAAATCTATTTTCTACAAATGAAAGAAAGAAACAGTGTTTGAGATGAAAAATACATTGGATGGTATTACTGCAGATTATGCACTGGAGAAGAAAAGATTGGTGAGTTTGAATACATAGCAAAAGAAAAAAGAAAATACACAGAAGAAAAAAGACTAAAAACAATTTTGAACAGAGAATCAGTGAGCTACAGGACACCCTTCAAGAAGCCAAATATACATTAGATTTGACTCCCAAAAGGAGGAGGGAAAAAGAAAAAATATTTGACTAAATGGCTAAAGTGTTTCTAACTTTTATGAGCTTTATAGATCTCAGGCAATAGACTCAATAACCATCAAGCAGAAGAAATATAAAACTACACCAAAGTGTATCATAATTAATGTGTTAAAGCCGACGATTAAAAATTTTTAAAATGAGTAAGAGAGATAAGGCCTAGTGGCTCAGTTGGTTGGAGCATCGTCCCATACACCAAAATGTTGCAGGTTCAAATCCCGGTCAGGGCATATACCTAGGTTATGGGTTTGATCCTCAGTCGGGGCATATATGGGAGGCAACCAATTGGTGTTTCTCTCTCACACTGATATTTCTCTCTCTCTCTCTTTTATCCCTTCCTCTCTTTCTAAAATCAGTTGTTTTAAAAAAACATATAGTTGGGTGAGGATTTGAAAAAACAGCCAGGCCCTGGCTGGTGTGGCTCAGTAGATTGAATGCCAGCCTGCAACCAAAGGGTCGCTAGTTCAATTCCCAGTCAGGGCACATGCCTGGGTTCAGGACCAGGTCCCCAGTTGGGGGTGTGTGAGGGGCAACCGCACACTGGTGTTTCTCTCCCTCTTTCTCTCTCCCTTTACCTCTCTCTAAAAAGCAAATAAATAAAATCTTTTAAAAAAAACAGCCAGAGAGAATAACATACATTTTATACAGAGAAACAAATACAAGAATGACTATACACTTCTCTTAAGAATCAATACATTTGAGAAGTCAGTGAAGCAATATCTTTAAATGAACGAAGGGAAAAAACTGTTAACCTAAAATTCTATAATCGACACAAATATCAGTTAGTAACAGAGTTTCGACATAAATGACCAAAAACTGACAGAACTACAATGAGAAATGAACCCACAATTACAGTAAGAATTTTCAACATATTTCTCAATAACTGATAGAACAAGTAGACAAAAAAATCATGAAGCCTATGAAATATTTAAACAATACTGTTATCAATGCAACCTAGTGTTCACACTTATAGAACACTCCCCCAAAAAGCAATATACTCATCCTCTCTTAAGGACACACAGAACATTTACCAAAATAGACCATAGTCTGGGCCACAAAACAAGTCTCAATATTTTAAAAGATTCAATTATACAAGGTATGTTTGATGACCACAATAAAATTAATTTAGTAGTCAACAATAGAAAGATAATTGGAAAATGCCCCAATATTTGGAAACCACTCAACACACTTCTAAATAACTCATGGATCAAGCCCTGGCTGGTGTAGCTCAGTGGATTGAGGGCGGGCCCATGAACCAGAGTATCGCGGTTCGATTCCCAGTCAGGGCACATGCCTGGGTTGCAGGCCAGTTCCCAACAGGGGATGCATGAGAGGCAACCATACGTTGATGTTTCTTTCCCACTCTTTCTCCTTCCCTTCCCCTCTCTCAAAAAAATAAATAAATAAATAAATAAAAATTAAATAACTCATGGGTCAAAGAAGATATCAGAGAGAAATGATCACATGTGGCCTTTAATCTACATTTCAATTTAGTGAAATAAACTTATCCCCTCAAATGCTCATTTATTACATTTCTTCAAATCCCTTCTCCTTTTCCTATCCAATCATCATGCAGAAGTAATCTTGTCATGATATCTTTAAGGTGTAACATATGTGTTTTATTTCTGGAGATCTATTTTCTGTTCCTAGTGAGAAGTACTGTTTTATAATGAGTCATCTTTGTAAATTGAGTTGTAGAAGACCAAAATCCAACTCAGACTAGCTCAAGTGAAAAGGAAGATTCATTAGAAGGATCCCGGAATAGCTCACAGAATTGAGGCACGCCATGTACATTAGTTTCCTATTGCTGCTGTACCAAATTACCATAAACGTAGTGACTTAAAATAACACATATGCATTATCTTTTTTCACATATATTCTCTTACAGTTTTAGACATCAGAAGTGAAACAGTCTCCTGGGCTAATATCACAGCATCCCAGGCCTGTGTTCTATCTGGAGGCTGTAGGGACAATCTGTTTTCTTGCCTTTCTCAGCTTCTAGAGGCTGGCCACATTCCTGGGCTTGTGGCTCACTTCTGTCTTCAAAGCCAACAATGTTAGGCTGAGTCTCACAGTCTCATACAATCCACAATAATCTCCCCATCTCAAAATCAACTGATTAGAAAACTTAATTCCATCTGAAAATTAAACTTCATTTTGCCATCTAGGTAACATACTCACAAGTTCCGGGGATTAGGTGACAGATCTCTTTGGGGGCCAGTATTCTGCCTGCCACACCATGTCGACTACTTGAAATTAGAAATGTGGCATGCAGTGTCATCTGTAATGAGGACAGGAAGCTTTGAGCAACTTCACTGGAAAATGAAATATCTTCAGGGTGTCTTTTTTTTTTTAAGAGTTTGAGGTGAAAGAGTTTATTAGCAAAGCAGTGAAACAGGGAGTGGGCTGCTCCACAGTCAGAGCAGCCTCCTCAGGTGCCTTTAAAGCCATAGAAAGAAGTTTATGAGCACTTACAGGTCCTATTTAGGCGGACTCGAACAAAGGGCCCATTTATCCGAGGATTGTCTTGTTATCAGCAAATTTAAATTCTACAAAGGACACACAGAGTACTCTCACGCTATTTCTTGTCCCTTTAAAATTTATGAGAGCATGAAATTAGCCAGTTGGTACAAAAGCAATTATTAAATAAATGTGCTAGTGGAAGATCCACTCAGCAGGCGCTTCCGTATAGTTAGTTTCGCAACATCTATGGTTTCATGGAGCCTTCCCATCCCCCCTTTCTTCTTCTGGGAGCCTGACTCAGACAAGAGAGCAAGGACAGTTTATCTTTCCAAATAAAGATCTTGCCTTCCAATCCCCACTTAACCTTGTTTGTTTCCATACTAAAGGGATTAGGAGGAGGTCTCCCACTCCTAATTACTATTCACGGGGTCATTCTAGCAATTCTAAATTTTCTTCTTTCCAAAGTAACCTGATATTTTGCTTTCCAATTTCAAGACCAGTTCCTCTTATTCAGTGGTGACTCAGGTTTGTAGTCTTCCATCTCAATTCAGGTTCCATCATTATCTTTGATCTGCTCTTCTCCAGTGACCTTTGTCTCCACTCAGCTTTATCCACTCCCTTCCCTTGTTACCCCCCTCCCCAGGATCTTCCTGTCACTGGGAAATGCTACCCCACTGGAATAATAGATTCCAACTCCCCACCTTCTGGCCACAGGATTCTATTCTTCCAGGTACCTCACTCACTATCCCAGCCCCTGTTTTAGTCTGCTATAATAAACAAATTAAAATCTCGGTGTTTATATTAGTTAGCCATTGCCATCTAGCAAAACACCCTAAAATTTATCAGGTTAAACCTGCATTCATTATGAAGTACAGATCTGTGGGCCATCTGGAGTTTGGCTGATCTATACTGGGCTTGTGGCCATGACAGGGACAAATGAGTGCCATCAGAAGCACAAGCGATGTCTTAAGGTCTAGGCACACCGTCAGTCACTTCCACTCACATGCAATTGGCCAAAGCAAGTTACCTGGCCAAATGCAAAATCAAGAGGCCAGGAAGTACAAGGGGCCTTGGCAAAAGTGTGGACATACGAAGGATGAATGCACTGGGGACAGTAATTCAATCAACCACAGTGGCTTAACACAATATAAGATTTTTCTCCCTCATTTCACAGTCCAGTGTGGTCAGCAGGGAAACTGCTCTACTCAGTCATTCAGTGACCCAGCTTCCTTTTATTGTGCGTCTCTCCCATCTCTTTTGGCTTTATCATTCTCTGCAAATTAGCTGGCAAATATGGAAAGAGAGACAAAGTATGTAGGATCAGTATAGCAAGCTGACTAAAGGCCCCCAAAGATATCTAACTCATAATCTCCATAATCCGTCAATGTTATCTTATATTGCAAAAGGGATTTTGCAGATACAATTAAATTAAGGATCTTGAGATGGAGAGATTATCCTGGATTATCTGGGTGGGCTCTAAATGTAATCACCAGAGTTCTCACATCCGAGGGAGGCAAGGAGGTCAAAAGAGGAAGTAAATAGGAGATGTGAAGATCAAAGACAGTAGAGAGATGTGAAGAAGGGGTCACGAACCAAGGAATGAAGTGACCTCCAGAAGTGAAAAAAGGCAAGGACATGGATTCCCCACTAGAGTGTTCAGAAGGAACCAGCCTGCCAACACCCTGTCTGATGGCCTCTCAAAGTAAGAGAATAAATTGTATTGTTCTAAGTAACTAGTTTGTGGTGATTTGTTACAGAAGCAATAGGAAATGAATGCAATTACATAAGAGGTTTTTCATGTGTGCATTGAAAGTATAAAGCAAGAGCCATTTGCTATTGTGGCACCACATGCTGAGCAGACCTGTGACCTTGTTAAACATGACTCACATTTAACCGTTCTGAGCTTAGGTCCCCAGGACTGGAAATTCCTGGAAGCAAGAACAGAACTTACCATTCCCTGAAGCCACAAGTGGAAGATAACTTGAATGAACTGCAGCCTCAGGTTACAAGGTCCCCAACAGCTCAGGGGCCACATAATAGCACCCCCCCCCAATTCTTCTTTATTTCAATTATAATCCAAGAAAAGGTCAAAGCCTCCACCCCTCAATGCTGGAGTATCTCTCCATACCATGTCCCTCTCCTTTCTTGGAGAGCAAATAAAAACTTGATTCTCTACACTTTCTTCTCTTTGCAAATCCTTTCACAGCTTGTATCACCAACCACCCTAACACAAAATATTTTTACTCACATTGATGGGGGACTCAAAACTTGGAAAATTTTAGTTTAAGTGCTAGCTAATAAATTTAGTGATCTGTGCATGTAAAAAGCTATTGTTTCAGGAACTGAAGGTATGACCCGCCCTGACTCCAGGAGACCATAAGCAATTCCACCTTTGTGTGTCAGGAGGACTGCAAGCCATCAAGATGGTATTTGAGCCCTTGTACTTTAGAGTGAGATGACCACCACCCAGGGCAGTAATGCTGTAGTTTTTTTTTAACCCAATTAACTTTTCCCCGAATTCCAAACCACTTACCTACACTTTGTTCTCCTTACAAAAAGGGCCATTTTAAAATGAAATTTAAGATGGTCTGTTAGAGTACAAACCCACCATCTTCACAGATCACTGGGCCATCTGAATAAAGCTCCTGTAAAGATTCAATCCCTGTCTCTGCTTTTTGGGTTCGGCAGGTGACAGGCAGCACACACACTGGCTTTTCTGCTTTCAACATCCCATTGAATTTAGTCATACATCCACGCCTAGCTCTGTGATGTCTGGGGAATGTAGTCGGGAATATAGAGAGACTACATTCCCCAGGAAAAAAAGTATAGGGGAAGCAGTTGGTGACTGTCTGGTCAGTCTCCTTTACAGCCCTTCATGGAAGCTGCCAAACCATGGATGCCAGCAGTCAATGGAAGAACGTTTAACACCCCAAGAGCACCATGCCCCTGCCCCACACCAGGCCCTGACTATAACTGCCTTCTCAGTGTTACAGTGAATCCTATAGCAGATGATGATAGTTTTTACAAAATTTCTGAGACCTTCCAATAACAAGTTTATACATGGTCCCCATTCAGTTAAATGTAGGAGGGGAAAAAGAAATATCTTTAATAATTTACAATTTAGTGTGTGCTGCCAAGAGGCCTTTAAAATGGAGATACACATGTTCTGAATTTAGAAACTGCAAGGCAAAGGAAATTGTGTAAATAGCAAGGTCAGAGAAGTAACTAAAAAATGTGGATGTAGAATATAAAAGAGTAAATACTTCAGTACATTTTCTGAATCAAAAAGCACAAAGAAACCTCAAGAGGTCATTTGGCCCAACTCTGTACTTCTGAGAAGGCTCAGACTGAAATCACCCCAGATTGGCAGGGGTCCAGGTTGGAGGTCAGGAGGAGTGAAGTCAGGAAGGTGGGCTAGAAAGTATGATCTGTTCTGTTCCAAGATCTGTAAGTATGGAGAAGGTTGTATAGACTTCAAAGCTTTGTCTGAGTCCCCAAATCATCTCTACATGGCCAACACTGTCAATACCAATATCTGCTGGGTACCTTATGCCTGGAAAACCTGCTGCCTTCTGACTTTGAGGAAGAGCTAAAGGTTGGGGAAATTTCTGGGCCTCAATCATATCCCAAGAAAAGCTACACCTCAAGACTTCTGTCTGCCTTATTGGGCTGCACTGCTAAGTTAGCAAGGGGTAGCCCTCTGGACAACTCAGAATCCTAAAACTTAGCACAAGCCAGTATGTCTCCCTACTGTCAGCATGTGCCTCAGTACATATGATGCCCTCATGCCCTCCGAACCTAAATTTTGAAGAGAGGAAATCAAGATCCATGTGTCTATTTATGCCCCTCTTCTCTAGCCTCCCCTTCTCTGCACAGTCCATCGGGGCCAGAAGGAGCTGGCCCTACTGTCTCCCTCTCCACTCTAGTCTCAAAACAAGGTATTTGATGTAGGCAAGACTTGTTGACACTGTCAGGGGAGCTCCAACTACCATGTTCTAACTACTCCACCACCCAAGTGTCCTACAAACAAGAGCAAATGACTGCTCTCTCTTGCTCTGGGACAGTAAACTTCTAGACTCAGGCCAGAGATGGAAAGCTAAGGAACACAATTTAGGGACATATTTACATTCAGTGTTTTAATATTTTTTAATATATTTTATTGATTATACTATTACAGTTGTTCCATTTCTTTTCTCTCTTTTATTTCCCTCTGCCCTGCACCAACCCCCCCACCCCAGCATTCTCTTACCTTAGTTTATGTCCATGGGTTGTACATATAAGTTCTGTGGCTTCTCCATTTCCCATACTATTCTTCATCTCTCCCTGTATATTTGTACCTACCATTTATGCTTCTTATTCCCTGGACCTTTTCCTCCATTCTCCCTCTACCCCTCCCCAATGATAACTCTCCATATGATCTCCATTTCTGTGATTCTGTTCCTATTGTAGTGGTTTGCTTAGTTCATTTTTGTTTTTAGGTTCAGTTGTTGATAGTTGTTGTCATTTCACTGTTCATATTTTTTATCATCTTTTTCTTAGATAAGTCCCTCTAACATTTCATATAATAAGGGCTAATGATTAATTTGACTTTACCTGGGAAGCAATTTATCTGTCCTTCCATTCTAAATGATAGCTTTGCTGGATAATCTTGGATGTAGGTCCTTGCCTTTCATGACTTGGAATACTTCTTTCCAGCCCCTTCTTACCTGTAAGGTTTCTTTTGAGAAATCAGCTGACAGTCTGATGGGAACTCCTTTGTAGGTAACTGTCTCCTTTTCTCGTCCTGCTTTCAAGATTCTCTCTTTATCTTTAACCCTGGGTAATGTAATTCTGATGTGTCTTGGTGTGTACTTCCTTGGGTCCAACTTCTTTGGGACTCTCTGGGCTTCCTGGACTTCCTGGACATCTATTTCCTTCACCAGATTGGGGAAGTTCTCCTTCATTCTTTTTTCAAATAAGTTTTTCATTTCTTGCTCTTCTTATTCTCCTTCTGCCATCCCTATGATTCACATGTTGGAATGTTTAAAGTTGTCCCAGATGTCCCTAAGCCTCTAATTTTTTTGAATTCTTGTTTTTTCATTTTTTCTGGTTGAACATTTATTTCTTCCTTCTGGTCCACATTATTAATTTGATTTCCTATTTCCTTCCTGTCACTGTTGGTTCTCTGTGTATTTTTCTTTATTTCACTTTGTACAGCCTTCACTGTTTTCTTCTATTTTGTGACCATACTCAACCATTTTTGTGGGCATCCTGATTACCAGTGTTTTGAACTCTGCATCTGATAGGTTGGCTGCATCTGATAGCTTCATGGCTTAGCTCTATTTTTGTAGCTTTGATCTATTCTTCATATGGGCCATATTTCTTTGTCTTGGCGCACACCTTATGTGTTAAGGAGTAGAGACTTAAGTATTTGCCAGGGCAGGTCAATCCACAAGGCTGCATTATGATGCTGTATGTGGGGGAAGAGTCTGAGGGAACAATGCTGCTTGCTCACCTCTCTGCCAGCTTTCAGTCACTCACAAACAAATTGAGCCCTTCTGGTGCTGATTCCCAAGTGGGTGTGTTTGTGTACATTCTAGGACCCCGTGGATCTCTCCAACAAACTCTCCTGTGAAGCTAGGAGTTTCTCCCACCTCTGCCACAACCTTCACAGATTTTTACAGTCAGAGGTTTTGAGGCTTTACTTCTCCTGGCTAGAACCCAGGGTTGCAGGGTCTGTCTCACTCCCCAGTTGTTATTCCCTGCTTATCTGCATGCAAATGTGGGACTGCCCTGTCTGCCAGCCACCGCGTCGCCTGGCCCACCAGCTGCCACGTTACCGTGATTGCTTTTCAACCCAGCTGCCCATCTCTGACCCTCCTACCAGTCTGGGTGAAAGTTTCTTCTTTAAGTCCTTGGTTGTTGGACTTCCATTCAGTTTGATTTTCTGGCAGTTCTGGTTATTTTTTGTTTTTTAATTTATTGTTGTCCCTCTTTTGGTTGTGTGAGGAGGCAGAGTATATCTTTTCTGTTACTTTCTTGTTACTTTTCTGTACAGCCTGAATCCTCATGTGAAATTATGAAACCTGACAAAAGATGAGATAAAATATATCTAAATAGAGCTTGGTTTCCTTTACCCTAAAGCATTTTACATCTGGGCTTAGTAAGTTGGGGAATCTTAAATTTAAGCCCTTCTGACCACTTACAAGTGTGATATTTCAGGCACTATCCCATATTTTCTCCAGGTTTTATGTATTGTGCATTCACTGCAGCTCTGTGATGGAAGAATAAGATCATCAAATCATCAATAACAAAATGTAACTTAAAAATAACTTAATATGTGTGCTGCTATTGTTCTAGGAATGGAGCAAAATTAAACTGTCTTCTACATCTCTCCCTTTAGGAACTCATATTAGAAATAAGCAAAAGAAAATATGCTAAACTTTAGTTCAGTAATCTTTGGCTTTCAAATAGAATTCTTCTAACCAGAGTTACTGACATTAATCAATTAACCTGCATGTGCCCTGGGGTCTGGGTTCTATAGAGATTATGTCACTCCTCCTGGTCCTCGGGCACCACGGTCAAGACCAGCTGGTTCCCACTGGTGCTGATTCCAAGGTTTGAATACCAGAGAAGTGGGAGCTCATTGTTTCTCTTAAGAGTAATTTTTATCTCTGGAACGTTAGCCTTTCTAACGTTCAATCTGCTGAGACATGATTTTTACTCTTTTGATCTATATATGGTGTCTGTGTTGCTTGTTTGCTTATTGATTTATTTAAATAAAGTGTGTTTGCTTTTTTTTAACTCCTAAATTGTGGGAGAGGATCAATAAGCAATGAGATTGACCAAATTATTTTGTTCATCTGATTTGGTTCATTAACTGAAGTCGATAACTTTCAATGTAATATTTTACCAGAAAAAATTGTGGATATTTATGTAACATTAGGATAACCTGGGGCTTTTATGGCATTATCACTAAAACAGAAGCTTAAAGGACAAGAAAACCAATGCATCTAAGTACATTAAATTATAAAAACTTGTGCATTTGAATACATCATAACTGAAACTAAAAGGCAAATTAATTTTAAAATATCTTTATCATACCTAATAAAGGGATTTTATCACAAAGAGCTTTCAAAAGCAATAGTAAAAATACATGTTCTTAGCCTGCAGTAAGAAGTAGGTAATTCACAAAAAAACCCACAAACATCAAATTCATTAATTTTGTTTGTTCATTAACAAACAAAAGTTCAAAGTCACTGTTAAAACAATGAGATTGCATTTTTACTTTGGAAATAAATTATTCAATAACTTTTTTTATGCCTGCTATGTGGCAGATAGAATGCTAAGTACAGAATGTAAAAAAATGATGTGAGGGAAAAAGGACATTTAATACAATGTTGGTGTGAGTATAAATTAGTACAACATTTCTAGAGAGTAATTTGGGAATGTATATTTAAAACTTTTGACCTAATAATTGTACATCTAAATATATCAGGATGTTTCCAAAGATTTAACTAGTATGTTGTGCCTTACACTATCTTTTTAAAAATAACAAACCAGAACATAATGTCAGTTCAAAAGATAGCAATTGGTTATATGCTTTGATACTTCTAAGCTAATCAAATATTAT
Organism: Artibeus jamaicensis; assembly: GCF_021234435.1. Classification (NCBI taxonomy): domain Eukaryota; kingdom Metazoa; phylum Chordata; class Mammalia; order Chiroptera; family Phyllostomidae; genus Artibeus; species Artibeus jamaicensis. Next base: position 209,436 of record NW_026521728.1, read on the forward strand.
ACAGTTACTAAAATTTATGCTGAAAACAAAAATATACTTAATAGTAAGACATACTATAAAATATTATCTTGGTTATGTCAATAAAAATACTACATGAGACATATACCTGGGAAAATATTTAAAGGGATATGTGCCAAAATATGAACAGTGTTTATCCCTATCTCTCAGTAGTAAATTATAAGTGATTCATTTTGTCAGAGCCTAGCATTGCACCTACAGATTGCGCAGTGTCAAAGAAGGTGTCTTTGTTGATTGCTTTGTTTGATTGCTATCATAGGAGACAATGATGGCTTTTTACCCCTCAGCCATTTCTCTTTCTCTCCTTCCTGGAAACCCCAATTTTATTCAGGTGTCACATTCTTCTAAGAAGCCTTATGGTTTGGGGAGGATAGCCCCAGTCCTAGTCCCAGCAATAATTCCTGATTGGATCAAAGGCTGAGACTCTAAACCAGCGATTTTCAACCTTTTTCATTTCATGGTACACATAAACTAGTTACTAAAATTCTGCAGTGCACCAAAAAAGAGAATTTTTGCCAATCTGACGAAAAACGGGTATAATTTTGATTCATTCACACTGGATAGCTATTGTTCTGTTGGCTGTTGTCATTTTTTAATTTGACAATCTAAGAGAAAAGAGGTCAGTGCTCCTGACTAAATAGTCAAGTATTGCATGGGTTTTTTAAATAAATATTTTATTTATTTATTTATTTTTAGAGAGAGGGGAAGGGAAGGAGAAAGAATGGGAGAGAAACATCAGTGTGTGGTTGCCTCTCATATGTCCCCTACTGGGGACCTGGCCTGCAACCCAGGCATGGGCCCTGACTGGGAATCGAACTGGCAACCCTTTGCTTCACAGGCCCGTGCTCAATCCACTGAGCTACACCAGCCAGGGCTAGTATTGCATGTTTTAAAATTCTTGCAGCACACTGGTGTGCCTCTTGTGGCACACTGGTTGAAAATCACTACTCTAGGCTAATCTTAGTTATACTAGTCCCTTTTAAAGGTGGGTATGTGATCCAGTGTTAGTCTGAAATATGAGAAGTCTACAGGAAAGAGGGAAGGCTTCTAAGCAAATTTTTCCTGCTTGTGGTCGTTATGTCCAGATGGGAAAAACTGCCAAAGTCACCTTGGATCATGAAGAAAACCAGCCTTAGAAAGAGGTGGTCACTGGAGATGGCAGAGTGGAGAGTCTCAGAGTGGAGAGTTGGGAGGCACCTAGGTCTTTGATGGTACCTTTAAGCTGATGATTCTACTATTCTCAGAGACTCCTTATTTCTTGACTTTTTTGTTGTGGAATAATAAATTTCCTTACCATTCAAGTTTATTTGAATTGACACTTTTTTTTTAAGAGGACAAGGGAAGGAGAGAGGGAGAGAAATATCAATGTATGGTTGCTTCTTGTGGGTCCCCTGCTGGGAACTGGTCTGCAATCCAGGCATGTGCCCTACCTGGGAATCAAACTGTGATCATCTGGTTCACAGGCCCTTGCTCAATCCACTGAGCTACACCAGCCAGGGCTGAATTGACACTTTTGTATCTTGCACCAAAAGGCATCCTGATCATACAGTACACGCTAGAAAAAATGGAGTTTGGCAATCTTCCTGTAGAGAATTTTGCTGTAGCTTAACTTCCAGGAGGAAGGAGAGAAAAATTAGGACCCAAAGGTTGTCCAAAACAGAAGAGGGTCTCCTAAAATTTGAGGAACTGAGAAATTGATAAAAATATGTTTTGGTGATATCTTCTTTTATCAGAACATGATAAAAGGAATTAAAATCTTATTCTCTATCTAATTAAATAACTATTTCATATTTTTGAAGATTTCTTTTGGATAAAACTTGATTTGGGGGCAGGAGGAGGAGCGGGTAACCTTGCAGGCTGAGGCTCTGTGGGGAGCATCATGCAGGGCCACTTCTAAGCATCTGCTCCACAAAAACCCAGAGGACTTCCCCCAAGATGGAGGCATAGGTGGAAGCACCGTACCCTCTCGCACAACTAAGTTTAAAAACAACAAAGTTTTAGTAACAAAAATGCAGCCAAAACACAGAAAATTGAACTACACAGAAGTCTGACAACAACGAACCCTTCAGCCAAACCGGTAAGAGTAGGGCAGAGCCAGCGGCAGAGCCAGCAGCAGAGCAGGGTAGGGCAGGAAATATCCACCCGACCAACCCAGGCGAGCGACTCAGGCGCGCCAGCAGCCATGGGCGAATCCCAGGTGTGGAGTAGCGGGTGGACCCACTGAGGGCTACCGTGGTCACGCATTCGAGAGCAATAAACCAGTGAAGGAGCGAGCGGTGAGACAGACCAAGTAGGCCCCAGTGGTGAGAAGCAGCAGGGGACTGCCATTGTCCTTCTCTGACCCCGCCCCCACTTACAGAGTCACAAACCAGTGACCTGGGTAGCCCCGCCCTGGTGAACACTTAAGGCTCCGCTCCTCATACGTAACAGGCATGAACAGATCAAAACATGGCTCAAGAGCAGCTCAGAGCCCCAGAGCCAATAAATCTAAGCGATGAAGAAATAGCCAAACTTTCAGATGCATAGTTCAAAACACTGGTGATCAGGATGCTCACAGAACTGGTTGATTTCAGTCACAAATTAGAGGAACATATGAAGGCTAAATTAATTGAAATGAAGGGAAATGCACAGGAAACCAATAGTGATGGAAAGGAAACTGGGACTCAAATCAAAGGAGTGAACCAGAAGGAAGAAAAAAAATGACCAAACAGAAAAACATGAAGAAACAAGAATTCAAAAAAATGAGGAGAGGCTTAGGAACCTTCAGGACATCTTTAAATATTCCAACATCCGAATTATAGGGGTACCAGAAGGGGAAGTGGAACAGCAAAAAGTAGAAATCTTATTTGAATAAATAATAAAGGAGAACTTCCCTGATCTGGCAAAGGCAATAGACTTCCAGGAAATCCAGCAAGCTCAGAGAGTCCCAAAGAAGTTGGACCCAAGAAGGAACACACCAAGGCACATTATCATTACATTAGCCAAGATTAAAATGAAGGAGACAATCCTAGAAGCAGCAAGAGATAAGGGGACAGTCACTTACAAAGGAGTTGCCATCAGACTGTCAGCGGATTTCTCAAAAGAGACCTTCCAGGCAAGAAGGGGCTGGAAAGAAGTATTCCAAATCATGAAATCCAAAGACCTACATCCAAGATTGCTCTATCCAGAAAAGCTTTCATTTAGAATGGAAGGACAGATAAAGTGCTTCTCAGATAAGATCAAATTCAAGAAGTTCATCATCATCCTCAAGCCCTTATTATATGAAATGTTAAAGGGACTTACCTACGAAAAAGAAGATAAAAAAGATGAAAAGTGAAAGGACAGCAAACTCACAGTTAGTAACAACCACACCTAAAACAAAAGCAAACTAAGAGGACAGCTAGATCAGGAGCAAAATCATAGAAATGAAGATCACATGGTGGGTTAGCAAGAGGGGGGTGGGAGAAGGAGAAGGGGGGAGAAGGTACAGAAAATAAGTAGCATAGATGGTAGTTAGAAAATAGATAGGGGAGCAAGAATAGTAGGGGGAATATAGAATCTAAAGAACTTGAGACGCATGGTCATAAACTAAATTGGGGGGAAATGGTAGGGGAGGGGTGTGCAGGGTGGAGGGGAATGAAGGGGGGAATAGAACAATTATAATTGCATAATTAATAAAATATATATTTTTAAAACCTTGATTTTTGTTTGACAAAAATGTTCAAGGCAAATATAATTTTTGATTTCCAAAATTTAAAAGTATCTCACTAATTATTTAAAATTTTACTCTTTTCTAAATCTTCTAACACACTTGTTTTTGTTTTAAGATTTTATGTTTATTTATTTTTAGAGAGAGGGGAAGGGAAGGAGAAAGAGAGGGAGAGAAACATTAATGTGTGACTGCCTCCTGCATGCCCCCAAATGGGGACCTGGCCCACAACCCAAGCATGTGCCCTGACTGGGAATTGAACCTGCAACCCTTTGGTTTGCAGGCCAGCACTCAGTCGACTGGGCTATACCAGTCAGGGTCTGATACATCTGTTTTTGAAGCACACCATTGTGAAACTATTCCAAATTATAACATTTTACTTTTATGTAGGTAAATCTTTGAAGAATCACATTGTGATTCAACATAATTTGCTCATGATATTTATACAGAAATAAGTAATTTTAAAGGCACAGGGATGAGGACTGTAGGGGGGGAATGGGAGGGAGGTGGGGAGATGGGGTGGAGGGGGGACTGGGATGGGAGAAATTGACAAAAAAAACTGTACTTGAAAAATAACTAAATAAATTTAAAAAAATAAGTAATTTTATAGAAATCTATCAAAACAAGATGAAGACCAATTATTTGGTTAAAAGTTTTAGAGGAGTGGTTCAACATTAATATCTTATTTATTTATTTTTTAGTAGAAAATGCAGTTATATGAGCTTATCTTAACTTCTTTTCATTTGATATTCCTTAGCTTCTATTGCCTTTTTGATAGCTGTTAGTATTAGTTACTGACAATTCCTTTTTATCATTAACAAAATACAGTTTGAGACCTTTGCTCAGAAAGGAAGGCTCAGATATTAACAAACAACTTAATTATTTCAAGGTTGGGTTCTCTACTCATGAGTTTTCAGCTATTGATTTTAACTACAGTAATTACTATATGTCTTTTTTGATCATTTTGTTGGCTACTCATTTTAAAACCTGTCTGTTTTTCATAACTAGTGATAGTAAAGTTCAGCATTTGAAAAATTTCAATGTTTCTGTGAAATGTTTCTGGACTTGGCTTAATTTTTGAAATGTAAAGCCACTGGTTAATGATCAGAGGTCTCTGAGGTGGTCCACTATAAATAACACTTTCTGACCTTTGTCGATAGAAACACACCTGGCCCTTCTATCCATTGTACACTCACTAATTGTATCTTCACTGTTCTGTCCACCTAGGAAGTGGAGCTTTATAGGCATTACCTGCAATCCACAAACAGATCATTAGGCAATATTAGCTTTTTTTTAATAAACAACAAATTACTAGAACATTCCTTCTGTCACATCATCACACTGACATCGAATGATGCCTCATGACTCCCAGTGAAAAACATTACTATGTCTTACAATGCATTGGGAAACAAAAAGCAAAGACAAAAAAATGAAGTCATCCTGCTCATATTGCAGAGTAACCCTTGTTGGGTCAGAGTTACTGACCTGCCCCAACCCTCTCTATGCCTCAGTTCTCCTTACGTACTAAATGAAAGCTACAAATTCTCATGAAAGTATTTGTAAATTTAGTGTTATTGTTTTGAGAACTTCCAGTCAATAAGATAGGACAATGGGCCTGGTAAAACAGGGGGAGAAGCAAACATGGAGGGCCTAAAAACAATGGCTGAGGAGCTGGATTTTTACATATGGAGACTTGTAAAGATTTCTGAACAAGGTAGTAGTATAATCATCAATAGCTATCTGTGTCTTAGGAGGAACACTGGCAGCAGTGTGTAAAATGGAGGAAAGAGATATGGAAGTAAGAAAAATTAAAAGAATATTGCAAATATCCAGAGGAGAGATCCTGAGGGTAATTACTGTAGAAGGGCATTGGGAGAAACAAGACCAATTTAAGAAGTACGCAGATAATCAATCACAGAAGCAATAAGATATGTTTACTAGATGGTGTGATCAGGGAGGGGCGGGATTTGAATAAAACCTCAAAACTTTGAGGTTTTTGGCCTGAACATCTAAAGATACCATTAATTGAATGGAAGCACAGGATTGCATGTATGTAAAGTGGTCTGATGTTAAGGAATGGTTTTGTTTTGCTGTTTGAAGTGACTGCGGACACCAGTGTGGTGCTACACAGCTGGACAGTTAAAGTAGGTCTGGAACATTTCTTGGTATAAAGGAAAGTAATACTCTTGTAATGCCAACAGCTCATTTTTATAGTGCTCAACCACTCGTGCCCTAAACTCTCAGGTACTTATTACCTCGCCACCAGTAAAAACTTGATTACAGCCCGATTGCGTGAAGGCCCTTGATTCCCGCAACTACGCTGGCAAAATATTAATTGGGATTAATTATCCTGTAGCACAATACAAAGATTAGATGATTTATTGTGGCTTCCGGAGGGCGCTTGCTTCGTTTTTCTCTGCAGCCGTCAGGCAGAGAGAACTGGACAGCTCCTGGTGTGGCTGGCGGTAAGCTCTTCCTGCGTCGGAGCGGGTCTGCCACAAGACGCGCCTGAGCGTGAGTTCCGGCCTACCGGCCCTCGGACTTGGGTGGGTTGACCTTGGACACAGTGCCCCTCCTTCCGTCTTCTAGCTCATGGACCCCAGCCCCCAGCGCCCAGGCAGGGCGGGGCTGCTCCAAGGCCCCGCCCCCTCCAGCTGCGGTCTGCTCCCTCTAGATCCCCGGTGCTTTGAGCGCCTGCGCTGGCCCTTGCCTTGGAGCAGCCATGATGGTGGGTGTTCTCTTGGAGCGTCGGGGCCCAGGCGCCACGGTGGGGGCGGTGGGCGCGGGGCGGGTGTGGGGGCCCCCACCGGCCTGGCACTAATGTCTCCCTTTGTGTCTTCCTCACTCCATCCTTTCCCCGGGCGCCGGGCCCCTTCGATCCCGCAGGAAGGCCTGGACGACGGCCCCGACTTCCTCTCGGAGGAGGACCGAGGAGTAAGTTCTACCTCGTAGCTTGTAGGATCCTCCCTCCCCGCCCTTGGACTTGGGGTGTGATATTCGGGAGGGCCGGGGCAGCGCTACACCCCTTCCGGCAGGCCTCCTTTCGGTTTCCTCACCGCACCACCTTCCTGCAGGCCTTTCCCCCCTCGGGGTCCCGCAGCCGCTCTCTTGACCCCCGACCCCAGCTCGGACCCTGTAGTGGAATTCCTCCCCTTCCCGGGCCAGGGTGCAGGTGGGGGAAGTAGAATCTGGAGTCGGACCCTGACCTTCCTTCGCCACTTTGGGGCTACGAAAACCCATCTTCAGACCTTCCGGGCGGCACCCTCAATTTCCCCTGTGGATCTCAAATCTGCTCCCGCCCACCCTTCATTCTCTCTGTAACATAATAGTACAGGTTTGTTCTAAATTATTCTTTGTGAGAGATATTACAGACAACGAATCTTAACTCTTCTCCAGTATCCTACCAGATTTTGCCAAGTGCCTATAGCCCACAGTATGTAGCTCACATTACTTAATGTCCAAAATAAACACCTTTTGCAGAGTTACCTTGGTGTTATTTTGAGGCGAATTGCATTCTACTTTAGAAAGGACGTTCAGGGCTCCGATTTCTCCCTCCCACTCTTTCCCCCCATTTGCCTTGGCTGAAGGGTGGTAATCTTTATAGTGCCTTGTGCAAGTGAGCACTTGAAAAATACTGATATAAGGTGATTGCAGCTCAGCAAAGTTCCATGATTCCCTCGCATTTATCAGCCTGCACTTTAGTTTTCCATTTTGCTTTTACTTATTTATCTTAGGTAATATGAGAGACACATCTAGTAGTAGATTTTTGGCAGATGATAAATATTCTTTTAGAATTTTTAAAAAATAAGATATAAGGTAGTATTCGCTAATGACCTTTATAAAGCTTTCAAAGGATAAGACAGATGCAGAGAATGCTGCATACTTTTTACTTGATAAATGATTAATTAATTTCTCAGTTTACACAAAAGCATCATTTAAAATGTTTAGTCAGTGCAAAAACGTCATAGGATTTGTGGTTATTTCTGAAAGTTGTAGTTTCTGATTAATTTTAAAATATATAGTTTGCGTAAAAATGTATATGTATCTTCTGGGGTAAGACAGTAGACTTGCAAATTGTATTTTGAATTTTATTTTATTTATTTATTTATTTTTAGAGGGGAAGGGAAGGAGAGAGGGAGAGAAACATCAATGTATGGTTGGTTGCCTTTCCTGCGCCCCTGCCGGGAACTGTCCCGCAACCCAGGCATTTGCCCTGACTGGGAATCAAACTGCAATCCTGTGGTTCGTAGGCCTGGGCTCAATCCACTGAGCCACATCGGCCAGGGCTGTATTTTGAATTTTAAATAGAGGAAACTAGCAGAGTTCTTCAGTGAAAAGAAACTAATTGATTATAGCACAAACTGAATTTTCTAAATATAAAGCATATGGCCTTTTCTTTCCTTACTGTTTTTTTAATCCTCACCAACAATATGTTTTTATCAATTTTAGAGAGAGAGAGAAACATCTATGTGAAGGAGAAACATTAATCAGTTGCCTCCTGTATGTGCCCAGACTGGGATCAAACCAGCATGATCTTTTGGTGGACAGGAAGATGTTCTAACCGAGTCACCCGGCCAGGGCTGGCCTTTTCTTTTTTTAGATAACAACTGTGTCTTATTTTTGTGGTCTACCAGGACACAGGATTTGCTCCCTTGTAAAAATATAGTGTTCAGTAAAAGTATTAATTTTTTAATATTTATGTTGATGTAGGGTATTTTCCAGTAAACATTTGTGTTCCTGGCTTTATGCCTTTGGTAAGAATTACTTATGGAACTGGAACCATTTAAGTAATGTGTCCAAAAACATTTTCCATGCATTAAAAAAATTAAAGGGAGAGGAGGACAAAGAACGTGCCTGACCAGGAGGTCTTGTAGAATCTTGTGGTTGAAAGTTTTAATGCAAAAATGGAAAATATTACCATATATTAGAAAGCATTTAGAAGACCATGATGAATATGGATGCATGTTCAGATCTTTCTTATTTTTGCCCTGTGGAACAGGGTGAATCATAATTCTAGCTGGGCACTGTCTAAGTATTTTCTCATTATATTGTCTCATTGTCCTTGTGAAGATTTTAGTCTTCCTGTTTTACAGATGAAAAATCTGAACCTTAAAGAAAGTAAGTTTCAGATCACATGGCCAGTGTAAGAGAGGTGGACTTCAAATCTATGTTTCTTTTTTTATTTTTTAAAATTCTATTTATTTATTTTTAGAGAGAGGGAGAGGGGAGTAGGAGAAAAACATCAATATGTGGTTGCCTCTCAAGTGCCCCTAATGGGGATCTGGCTGCAACCCAGGCATGTGTCCTGACTGGGAATTGAACCTGCGACCCTTTGGTTCACAGGCCAGCACTCAATCTACTGAGCCACACCAGCCAGGCTCAAAACTGTGTTTTTGACATCAGAGCCAGTGCATGTATTTCTCAAAGTGGCATTGAAACACTTGCATCAGAATCACTTTGGGTGTTAGAAAAACAAGTTTCTGGCTCTGTGCCCTAGTAAATCAGTCTCTTGAAGGGGGAGGAGAACAGAAGACTACTTTTTAAACAAGAACCCAAGAAGATCCCATTGTGCACTGGAGTTTGATTATAGCTGCACAAAGTTATCCTGCTGTTTCCTCATTTCAGGAATAGAAATAGCTAGCCTTTTAAATTTCCTTGTATTGTGCTTGTTCTGATAGAAATAGATTGCCATAATGAGAACTTTTAGATGTTGCACTTATGGTTTAGATTACCTTGGTCAGCCTTTTAATAGAGTCTCAATGGAGTAAAAGCATGAAGTGCACAGTTGATATGAATTGCAGAGAGGACAGTATGGATTCAAAAATAATAATATAAGCATTTCATTCAAAGCAGCAAGTAAGCAGAATTAAAGTCAATATGTTTAAATAAATTTTTAAGCAGCTTTAGATTTTCATCATATTTGAGATAGAGAATCTTACAGTCTTAAGAGAGTATTGTTTTGTGAGAAACTTAAAAGACAAACTTTAAGAATACACAATATTGAAAATTATTGGTCACTTTTTAATCTTTTCAGCCATACCTCTACATAATAGGGTATTTTTCCCAAATAAATAAATGTTATTTAGGAAACAAATGAGCCCTTTGAACTAGACACAGTTGCTCTCATGTGCTTCTTAAATAAGAGCAGTGGGTGCCAGCGTGATGTCTTAATTCTCTTAGCATTTGGTTTGAATTTAAGTATATTGTTTCAAAATTACTTCAGGTGGAGTAGCCACACATCTCCTGGACTCCTAGCCCTGTTCCTTCCTCTGTATTCCTTAGCTTCATAATATCATAATTTCCCAGTCGTGCAAGCAAAAAACCTCAGAAACATACACTCCATTCCCATATCAGGACATGCACTGAGGCGCCTCAGAAATGTCATGTATCCTGTCTTTCATTTGCATGGCCCCAGTTAAGGTCCTTACCTGTCATTGGTTGGTGTGCAGTCTTACTACTTTCCAATCCAGGCTTTGCAAATCTTATAGCTCCACTAGCCAAAAGGACTTAATGGACCCAATTCTTTTTGCAACAAGGTCCAAATTCCCTAGGCTAGAATTAAACACCATTCATAACCCTTTCGAGGCTGACTTCATTTCTTAGTATTTTCCCCAGACACACACTCTAGGCATACTCTAGTCTACTTGTCACTGCCCAGGCACCTCTTTCTGCACTTTATTGTCTGCTTTATGTATGGTTTTCAGTGTTGTGGAGTGCTTTATTTTTTTCACTTTTTTTCTCTTGAAATTCGACTTTCAAGACTTGACCTAGATGTTTGCATTTTCTTTTGTACCTGCACAGCATTTAGCTTGATCACATTGTACACTCATTGGTAGTTATTTTAGATGATCACATTGTACACTCATTGGTAGTTATTTTAGATAAAAATGTGACATAGATTCTGTTGGCAGAGAAAAATTCTTGTCTTGTGACCATCACAGTGTAATGAGGGATTTAACATAAAGTGCAATAGGAGCACAATGGAGAGGGTGCTTAACTTTGTTGGAGGCGGGATAGTGAAGATAAAATGATAACTAGACACTGATAAAACATTTACTGCATGCCAGGGACCATCCATATATTAATTCTCATCCCTGCGAAGTAGCTGCTATTATTATTCCCACTTTGGAAAGGAAAGCTGGGGTAGCAGAGATGAGCTTGCTCAAGATCACATAGCCAGTACAAGCTGGAATCAAACTCAGGCATTCCAGATAATGCAGAGAGGCATGTGTAGATAATTTGGTCCTACTTGGAGCACTTGTTCTTACTGGAAGCAGGGTAAATAGCAATACTATATAGAGTATAAAGTGCATAATGATAAAGGCTCCAGGCAGTGGAGACCTTCTGAAGTATTTTAACCTGGAAAGATTTATACCCAGGTGAAATTAGCATTGTAAATTACTCTGATGGTGTGGTGGATTGGCTTTTCCTTTTAGAAAGCAGAGAAACCAATCAGTAGGTATTGTTGCAATGAGTCCAGATGAGCTAGAACTAAGGCAGTGAAAGGGGGGATGGAAGGGACATAGCAAAGAGATATTTAGGAGATAGAATTGACAGGACATATGACTAAAAAATACATGGAGTGGGCATAGGAGAAGGAGAAAATGAGGGATATAGAAGAGCAGAGTTAGAAGGTAGATAATAAGTTTGATTTCAGATGTTTACTTTCAAGTACCTGTGAGGCATCTGATCTCTTCCTTGCTAAACTAGAATGTAGGGTCTGTAAGGGTGAGGATTGTGTCTTTTCATTGCTCTATTCCTAGCACTTAGGGTATAGCTGGCACATTGAAGACATTCAGTTGTTTAATTGAATACACTCAGGTGGATATGTCTACTTGGTAACTTGAAATTGTGAGTAGGAACTTAGAATACCAGTTCTGAGTTGAAGATACAAATTTAGGAGTTATAGTCAAGAATGGCTAAGATTTCCAAGGCTAGATAGCACCCAGAGGAAACCAACATTTAAGGCCCAAGGGGAAGAAATAGGCTAGTTGGCAGGACTAGAGAGCATAGGAGCAGAATGAGAGGAGTCCCCAGAAGTTAAGAGTTACAAGGGAGTGGCCAGAATGATCACCAAAGCGGAATACTGCAGAGAGGTGAAGAAGACTGAAATTCTTCTGGATTCCCAAACTGGATTTGGGAATTCCCAAACTGGATTTGGGCATTAGGTACTCAGTATGCGAGGGTTTTGTGAGATCAAGGCTACCTTGGAAGAGAAGTGTATGAGCAGGTCCTGGAGCAGACAGGAAGATGAAATGCTCAGGCGGACAGGCATTTCGGCCCTCCACAGGACACCACTTCTGAGAATGTGGAGATGATGAGGCTAGATTTACTTGTGGAAAGGTTTACTGATGTGTGTGAGGAGAAAACAGCTGCTAATGTTATTTCTTTGGGGTGTGGGAAGCAAGGTCAGGTGTTGAGGGTGGGGATGGAAATGTGGTAAAGGGTTGAGGTGGTAAAAGTTTGGAGTAGTTGCTGAAGGGAATCGGAAGGGGAGCTGGTGGGGGAGTGGTGGAAAAATGGAAATAACTGTACTTGAACAACAATAAAAAAGTTATGAAAAAAAGGGGAGCTGAGCAGATCTGCTTTGGACTGTTGAGTAGTTATAAGAGCCTAATGTAATTTGGAGACAATTAACTTATAGTATAAACAATTATGACTTTTCTCTAGCCACACTCAGCAGCTCAAAAAAGAAAACATTAATGGTCATCTAATCCTGAGTGTGGGAATTTGCCAGCCTGGTATGGCAGAAGAGCAATGTGAGTTGGTAGGACTAGTAAGAAAGGTGTTGCAGTGACATGTGAGTGGACTGGAAAAGGAGGAAAGCAACGAGGGGGTTAACAGACTGGAAATACGTGGAAAGATCACAGGACTAGAGGGATTGATAAGGTCAAAGTATACACAGTAAAAGTGGTGAGAGCATTTTATTACGTAATATTGTCTTCCTCACTACAAATAGATTTCTTGAAGGCAGTTTTTTTGTTTACCTTACACCCTCCACAATGCCTAGGACAGTTGTTTGCAAAAGACCGCTAAAAACAGTTTAAACTGTAAAAACAGTTTATTGAATAAAGTCACATTAGTATATATTCTCTAAAGAGTAAAGGGTTTTATATGTATATGTATATGTGTGTATATATATATATATACTGTCAGTAATATAACTCTGGCTTGGAGGGAATGCATAGCTAAATACCATTAGTACTACTACCCTAGTAATGTTTTATTGTTTCTGGTATGGGGAAATCTGGTTGCAAAGTCACCAGTTGTAACTTTTCTCTAGCCACCTTCAGCTTCTCAAAATGTAAGCGCAAAGTTGATGGTACAGTTGATCCTAAACAAGGGAATTTGCAAGTCAGTTATGGCAAAAGAGCAATGGGAGTTGATGAAACCAGCAAGAAAGACATTGGAGTGACCTATTATGTGATCCTAGAAAGTTTTGTTGTACCTGGTATGGTATATGAGCAGAAATCTGGTTGCAAATACCAGTTTCCAGAAAATGTATGTGTAATAAACCATTGGTTTGACTGCTGGGTATACAGAAGATAGAGTAATAATGTAAACAATATATTACAGGATTTCAGAAATCTTAACTGTGCTAGGAGTTAAACAAGTTCTGGACCTGAAATAGTGAACTTAATGGAATTTACTTCTGTCTGTCTCATGGATTTTTTTAATTGATTGTATCATTACCTGGAAATACTTTCTTAGCCTTGTTATGGTTACCACTTTCCTTTCTGCTCACCTTTTCCATTCAACAAATATTTGTTGGGGGCTCTCCCTGGGAATATAGCAGTGAACAAAACAAATGAAAATCTTTGTTCTCATAGAACTGACATTCTAGTCAGGGAAGACCATTAAAAAACAATAAATAAGATATAATAGATGGTGAACAAGTGCTATGAAAAATCAAGGGAGGGCTCGGAATTGTTACAGGGGGAGGGGTGTGAGTTGCACTTTTAGCTAGGGTCGCCTGCCAGGCAAAGCCTCCTTGAGGTGACACTTCAGTAAAGACTTGAAGGAAATGAGGGAGTGAGCCGTGCAGATAGGTATCTGGGGGCAGGATGTTCCGGGTGGAGGGAACAGTAAGTGCAAAGACTGCTGAGGTGGCAGCATGTCTGTCTGTGAGATAAGGAACAGGCCATATGAGTCAGAGGAATAGCAGCTTAGTCTGAGACCCCAGATACCATGCCGCTACCATAGCAGCGTGTCAGATGCAGATTATACAGGGCCTGGGGATCCACGGTAAGGACTTTGGCTTTTCTTCAAGCAAGAACCTCCCAGATTTTGAGCAGACGAATACTTTCTAGTTTAATGGATTGTTCTGGTAGCTCTATAAGGGATAGATTGAAGAGGGAAAAGGGCAGAAGCAAGAGATCAATTGGGAGGCTGTTGTAAGAGTAATTTTTCTTCATGTTTTCCTCTGTTATCCATCTATATATATTTGCTTTTCTGGAAAAAAACTAATTTTAGGAATGATTCTAAGGTACTTTATTTTTTGTAAATTAAAGATTTTATTTATTTTTAGAGGGGAAGGGAGGGAAAGAGAGCGATGTGTCAGTATGTGTGATAGATACATCCATTGGTTGCCTCTCACATCCCCCAGCTGTGGACCTGGCCTGGAACCCAGGCATGTGCTCTGACTGGGAATGGCACTAGCAACCTTTCAGTTTGTAGGTTTGTGCTCAATTCAATGAGCCACACCAGCCATGGCCTCTGGTAGATGCTTTATAGTAAATGAGTCAGTGTAGTAAGCTAGTAGTGAACGGCTTCTTTACTGAATAAATACATGGAGAGAATTATTCTATTGATGATAGGGCAGTGTCTTTAAATTATTTTTCTAATGATACTATATTTGTGTTGCTTAATCCATTTTCTCTTCTAGTTTCTCCCTCTCTTTTTCTTTAATCCTCATCCAAGAGAGAGAGAGAAATATCAATGTGAAAGAGAAACATCAATCGGTTGCCTCTTGTAGGCTCACCCACCGGGGATTGAACTTGCAACCTAGTCATATGCCCTGACTGGAAATTGAACCCACAACCTTTTGGTGTACCGGCCAGGGCTAATCTTTCTCTTGGTCTTGACACAAGTGTTTAACCTAGTTGGTCTCTGGCAAAAGAAAGTACAATGTTTATTGGCCCAGATAAGGATTAAATCAGTGAATGTAGTCTAATTAGAATTTCCTTAAACTGACCTCACTAGTTATAGAAAGTTAATTAAGTGTTGGTGAATCACAAGTTCTTTGCTTTGATTTTTTTTCCCTAATAAAAATGCTCTGTGCCCTGACTGGTGTGGCTCAGTGGATTGAGTGTTGGCCTGCAAACCAAAAAGGTCACCAGTTTGATTCCCAGTTGAGGCACATGCCTGGGTTGTAGGCGGGGTCCCGGTAGGGGGTGCAAAAGAGGCAGCCAACTGATGTTTTTTCTCAAACGTCTATTTCAGAAGAAAAAAAATGCCCTAAAATCATCGACTTTTCTTTAAACAGAAGGAAATATGCCATATATTTTATGTAATTAACACTAAATATACAATATGACATTTTATCAAATCTAGGGTACAATTGATTGGAAGATATATTTTCTTTTATACCACTAAGCGAAAAACCATGATTTGTATCAATTACAAGGCGTTTCTGTTTCAGATATGTTAAAATGTGACAAATATGCATCTAGAATTTAAGAAATAAAATAGCAGGTTTAGTTTTTAGTGAAATTTTTGTATTGGTGTGGAGACTATTTTATTATATTGGCTAGCTTTATGACTCCTTTTTATAAATCCCCAAATTCTTAATTTAATCTCACCTGCAATAGTCCTTTTTTTTTTTTTTAACCAAATAAGGTATCATCCACAGGTTCCAAGGATTTGTATGTGGATATTTTGGGGGGAGGCTGAATATGAGTAAATAGAAAAAAGAAAACAGTTTTCTTAAACTAGAATTATGGTAATGGGTTGGAGAAGAGGTATGAAGAGGTACGAAGACCTAAATAAAACTAAACAGAAGCAAGAACACCAAAAAACAAAGTATTCTCTAATGTTTCCAGTATTGGAAAGTCAGTGAGATAAATGGAAAATGAAAGAAAACTTCTTTGTAATTCCAGCCAACTTTTTATTTCATTTCTTTTGTCAGACTGGGCTACATGTAGCAATGAGTATGATAACAGTTTTTTAGTTTTTTAAGTATATTTTATTGATTGTGTTGTTACAGTTGTCCCATGTTTTTTCTCCCCTTTCTCCCCCTCTGCCCTGCATCCCCCCATCCCTCCAGCATCCCCTCCCCTCCACCTTAGTTCATGCTCATAGGTCGTGCATGTAAGTTCTTTGGCTGCTTCAATTCCTATACTATTCTTAACCTACTCCATTCTCCCCGCTCCACCTTCCCACTGGTAACCCTCCATGTGATCTCCATTTCTGTGATTCTGTTCCCATTCTAGTTTGCTTAGTTTGTGTTTGTGTTTTTTAGGTCCAGTTGTTTATAGTTTTGAGTTTGTCATTTTACTGTTAATATTTTTTGTATTCTGTTACATTCAAATTTATTGAGACAAAGTGCACTTTTTTTTTAAGACTTTACTTATTTATCTTTAGAGGGGAAGGGAAGGAGAGAGGGAGAGAAATATCAATGTATGGTTGCCTCTTGTGTGTCCCCTGCTGGGAACGGGCTTGCAAACCAGGCATGTGCCCTGCCTGGGAATTGAACCGCAATTCTTTAGTTCTCAGGTCGACGTTCAATCCACTGAGCTACACCAGCCAGGGCTACTGTTAATATTTTTTTAATGATTTTATTTATTTATTTTTACAGAGAGGGGAAGGGAAGAAGAAAGAGAGGGAGAGAAACATCAATGTGTTGTTGTCTCTCACATGCCCCAGACTGGGGACAGGGCCTGCAAGCCAGGCATGTGCCCTGACTGGGAACTGAACCAGGGACCCTTCGGTTTGCAGGCCCATACTCAATCCACTGAGCTGTATCAGCCAGGGCCACTGTTCATATTTTTTATCTTTTTTTCTTAAATGTCCCTTTAGCATTTCATATAATAAGGGCTTGGTAGTAATGAACTCCTTTAGCTTTACCTTCTCTGGGAAGCACTTTATCTGCTTTTCCATTCTAAATGATAGCTTTGCTGTATAGAGTAATCTCGGTTGTAGGTCCTTGCTTTTCATGACTTTGAATACTTTCTAGCCCTTCTTGCCTGTAAGGTTTCTTTTGAGAAATCAGCTGATAGTCTAATGGGAACTGCTTTGTAAGTAACTCTCTTTTGCTCTTGCTGACTTTAAGATTCTCTCCTTATCCTTAATTTTGGGTAATTTAATTATGATGTGTCTTGGTGTGTTTCTCCTTAGATCCAGCCTCTTTGGGGACTCTTAACTTCTTTGGCTTAATATGTCTATTTCCTTCTCCAGCATGGGGAAGTTTTCCTTCATTATTTTTTCAAATAAGTTTTCAATTTCTTTCTCTTCCTCTTCTCCTTCTGGCACCCCTATGATTCAGATGCTGGAACATTTAAAGGTGTCCCAGAGGTTTCTAGGCCTCCTCATTGTGTTGAATTATCGTTTCCTCAATCTGTTCTGGTTGAAAGTTTCTTTCTTTCTTTTGTTCCATGTCATTGAGTTCCAGTTTCTTTCCCTTCACTATTGGTTCCCTGTATATTATTTCACTTTGTATAGCCTTCACTTCTTCCTTTATTTTGCAACTATACTCAATGATTTCTGTGAGCATCCCGATTACCAGTGTTTAGAACTCTGCATCTGATAGGTTGGCTGTCTCGTTGTTTAGTTCTTTTTCTGGAGTTTTTATTTTTATTTTTCCATTTGGGCCATATTTTTTTTGTCTCAGCACACCCATTACATTATAAGGGGTGGAGCCTTAGGTATTTCCCCAGGTGGGGCAACCCACGTTGCTGCTGTATTGTGAAACTGTATGTGGGGGAGGGGTCGGAGAGGGAAAAATGCTGCTTGTTTAGCTGTCACTGCGTTTAGTCAGTTACCCCGCTTCCCACAAGGGGATTGTGCTCTTTCAGGTGCTGCTCTGGTGTTGATTCCCAGGTGGGTGGACTTGTGTATGTTCTAGGATCCTATGGGTCCTAGACCCTAGAGAACCCCTCAATGGGTTCTCTGTGAGACTGGGAGTTTCTCCTGCTGTCACAGCCCTACGGGTTTTTACAGCCAGAGGTTTTGAGGCTTCAGTTTCCCAAGCTGAAACCCTGGGTTGCATGGTATATCTTGCTCCCCAGTTGTTTCTCCTGGCTCACCCACACATGAATGTGGGATCACCCGGTCCTCCAGCCACTGCCTCACCTGCTCAGTCTGCCAGCCACTGCCTTGCTTCACGTTGTCTCTGTCTGGCTGCCCATCTCCATTTCTCCTTCCAGTCTGGATGAATGTTTCTTTAACTCCTTGGTTGTCAGACTTCCATGCAGTTCAATTTTCTGGTAGTTCTGGTTGTTTTTTGTTTTTAAGTTGGTTCTTGTCCTTCTTTTGGTTATGCAAAGAAGTGAAGCATATGTACCTACAGTTCCATGTTGGCCTGATCCAATACCAGTTTTATGTACATCATTTTTAAATGGGGAGGGTGGAGGTGGACAAAGGGGAAAAAAATGAGACAGCTATAATAGCAAGAAACAGTAAAATGCAAAACCCCCCCACAAACTTTGCAATAAAAAAATAATACTGATAGAAATTTAACTTAAACTTGTTAAAGTTATCAGTAAAATTTATATTAAATCCATCATAATGTCATGCAAATTAAAGTGATTAATTTCTCCTGTGTCTCTTAAGTTTAACTTTATGTAATGGTATTTATCTTTTAAAGCATCTACTCAGTCTAGGACCAATAGTGCAAAACATGAAATAGAATGTTACTTTTTTCATTACTAATAAGATTAACTTTATTTAATGAAAAACTTAAAATTAATTTTTTAATAAGTTACAAGATTTCTGTTTAAAGAAGGCTTTTAGCCTATTTATAAAAGTAATATGTGCATATTTTGGACAATTGAGAGAATAAAAGGAATATATAAAAAAGAAGATCCATTGCTATTCATTTTGTTTCATTTCCTATAAGCAATTTATATATACATTTTAAAAAATATAATTGTGCTCATAGAATATAAACTGTTTTGTTGCCAGTATTTTTTCCATTTACTTTGTAAATGAAATTTGAAATGCTAATAACCAGGTGAGATCGTCAGTATGAGTTCTGGGTTTTACAGCTGGAGTAATTGAAGCAGGCTAGTTAATTAGACTTTAAATATTTTATATCTTTGAAGCTGGCTGAGACTTATTTTCTCTTTTAGTGTATTTGATTCTTTTGTAAGTCTCAAAATTACCCAACCATGTTAGAATGCTTATTTGTTTAAAGGGGAATGACAATGAATGAAATTTAAGATTATAAGTGGAAGAGTCTTTTCATAGACAAGTAAATGTAAGTACTAAATAGGAGACCACATCCAATTATTCTAATATGCTGAAGCTTAGAGAATAAGATGTGAAATTTAATTCAGATCACAGTAGTTATTGAGTGCTATATATTAGGATTTTTTAGCACTTATGTGTAATATATTTAACTGTATTTAATAGTTTCATTGTATATGCCCAAATTAAAATAACGAATAGTTACAATTTTTGGTTTTTTAAAATTATTTTTCTTGTTCTTAAACATAGGTATTTCTTTAATTTTAGAGAATTTGAACTTTAATGAGCTGTCTTCTTGAAAAATAGTTTACTTTAGGTGTGAAACTAATGAATCAATCATAGTTAACACATTGACTTATACAAAGCAAAGTATAGTTGAATGGTATAGAACAAAAACTAGTTAAGATGGTAATATACCCAAAGTATCTGCTGTAGAATATGTATGTAGATTAAATGAACTACATTTATTTTTTAGATTTTAGTTTTATTTTTTAGATTTAAGATTCTTTTGTTACTTTAGTTTTTTGTGTTGTTTTACTATCTGGGAGAAGGGTAAAAATAATATAAAAGCCCACAGAATTTTCATTAAGGTATTGTTTTCTTTTTCTAGCTTAAAGCAATAAATGTAGATCTTCAAAGTGATGCTGCTCTGCAGGTGGACATTTCTGATGCTCTTAGTGAGAGAGATAAAGTCAAATTCACTGTTCACACAAAGGTAAATGTGATTCTATACTTGTATTATTTTAGCTCTTTATTATGCTAATGTTACATATGTAATAACATTGATTGGAAGTTCAGTTTTGAACATAATTAGAAAGTTGTGGGGGGTTTTGGATGGATAGTTTTTACTTGTCATGATTCCAATATTCAAAACACTATATGTATAATTAAGAGAAAGAACTCAAAGGCATACAGACAGAAATTTCCCAATGCTGATTACTGAGCCCCAGCGACAGCTAACAATGACCGAGCACCTGCTGCATGAGTTCTTTGCCTGCATTACATGTCACTAATTCTCATAACAACTCTAAGACACAAACATTGTTATTATCTCATTTTACTTAGCATAAAAGGTATTGAAGCTTACAGCATTTAACTAATGTTACTCTAAAACAAAGCTGGAGCACCTGTGCTGGGTTTTTGTTTCATTCATTCATTCATTCATTCACTCACTCACTCATTCATTCATTCATTCATTCAAATTGTTGTTCAAGTACAGTTTTCTGTCTTTTACTCCCATCCCAGCCCCAAGTGCTTCCCACCTCTCTCCCACGTCCACCCCCCTTAGTTGTTGTCCATGTGCCCTTTATACTTGTTCCTGTAAATCCTTCCCCTTTTCCCCTGAAATTCTCTCCCCTCTCCCCTCTGGTCACTGTCAGCCTGTTCTCTATTTCAGTGTCTTTGGTTATATTTTGCTTGCTTGTTGTTTTGTTGTTTAGGTTCCTGTTAAAGGTGAGATCATATGGTGTTTGTCTTTCACCACCTGGCTTATTTCATTTAGCATAATGCTTTCCAGTTCTACCCATGTTTTTGCAGAGGGTAAGGAGCTCCTTCTTTCTGCTGCATAGAATTCCATTATGTAAATATACCATAGTTTTTGGATCCATTCATTTACTGATGAGCACCTAGGTTGCTTCCAACTCTTGGCAGAAAGAAGTTTTTTTTTAGTTTATAACTCATTGCTGCTATTTTAACAAAAAGAGTGTTAGGGAAATGTACTTTTTAAAGATTTTAACATTAAGAATGAATCATAAAAAAAGGATGAAATCTTACCATATGCAACAGCATGGATGGACCTAGAGGATATTATGCTAAGTCAAGTAAGTCCATCAGAGAAGGACAAGTACCATGTGATTTCATTCATATGTGTAATCTAAAGAATAAAGTAAACAAGCAAAATTGAAAGAGAATCCTAGACAAAGAACAGACTGATGGTTGCCAGAAGGGAAGGGGGTTGAAGGACTGGGGGAAAAGGTGAAGGGATTGCAGAGTACAAATTGGTGGTTACAGAATAGTTACAGGATGTAAAGTACAGCATAGGGAATATAGCCAATAATATTGTAGTAACTATGTGTAGTGCCAGGTGGGCACTGGAAATATTGGGGAGGGACACTATAAAGACTATGATTGTCTAATCATATGCTGTACACTAGAAGCTGATACAAAATAATACTGAGTGAAACAGTACTTGAAAAATAAACAACAAAACAAATAAGCAAAATACAACCAAAGACACTGAAATTGAGAACAGGCTGACAGTGACCAGAAGGAAAAGGGGAGGGAATTTCAGGGGAAAGATGTACAGGAACAAGTATAGAGGACACATGGACAAAAACAAGTGGGGGTGGAAATGGGAGGGAGGTGGGGAGCACTGTGGGGGGTGAGCTGGGATGGGAGTAAAAGACAGAAAACTGTACTTAAACAACAATTAAAATAAATTTTTTTCAAAAGAAGAAAACTAGACACGAAGTGTCTACTGTATGCTAGGAATATTTAGTGCACAGCACTAGCAAAATGCGCTATATACATTGCACGAGTAGTCAAAACTTAAGGGACTTACTGCAATAAGCAGACATACACACTTATGAAATGCTGCCTTTTTTCTCCCTAAAGTGCTACAACATTTCTAAGATGTTTAACTGAGTTGCAACTTTGCATTGTATTTAATACATTTAGGAATTGCTGAGGAGTTTTTCTCTTGGGATTTCAAACACTTTACCTCTTTTTCAACATTATGTATACAAATTGTGTTTGTGGAAAAACTAAAACATACATGTCTATATATCTAATTAGAATTGTTTTAGTTTCCCCGAGTATTAAACTCGTGTGACTTACAACATGAGTAGTTGAAAGAAACAAAACAATAGCAGCACTTGCATAGAGATGGAGCTTGGAGTAAAATTCTAAGTGTTTGAATATGTTGCTACAGCACGTATTGTGCTAATAAACTTTCTGCTGTAAGGAAACAGGTCTTTGTTCTCACTAACGTTTACTAGAGTCTGTGATGGTTAAAGGGTCGACATGATGTTTTCTGCACCAGTCTGTACTTCCTGTGAAAAGGTGTGTTCTTCTGCACATGGTATATTCACTTCCCTTCTTTTGGCAGCTGATTGTGAAGAGGGAGAAGATATGTAAAGATATTACTATAGGTGAGGAGTCATCAAATTAGGGTCCTCAGGCCAAATCTAGCTGCCTTCTGTTTTTGTAAATAAAGTTTTAGTGGAACACACATGTATAATACAGATTTAATTTTCTTTAGACTTTTATTAATATATTTTATCACAGTTTTCAATTTTGTTGTGTTCCTTCAGTTAATCAAATTACTGTCTTACAAACTGTTTTCATTTTAGATTTCAGCTTTCAGGCACATTTTCAGGTTGTAGATCTATTTTCCTTTGTTTGAATAGTTGAGTTCGGTATATAGTAATAGAATAACATTTAAGTAATGATGAAATGTTTATTAAAAGCTTTGTAGTATAATTTTAATTTTTATTCACAAGAACTTCTATCTTCGCAGAGTTCATTGCCAAATTTTAAACAAAATGAGTTTTCTGTTGTTCGACAACATGAGGAATTTATCTGGCTTCATGATTCCTTCGTTGAAAACGAAGACTATGCTGGTTACATTGTAAGTGTTAAGGTTGTTTTAATCCCATTTTTAGGTACTTTATAGATATTTCATGTTGAAATCTTGTTTAGCATTTTTAATGAACTAGTGTTCAAGGCAATTCAAAAATTGCCAGTTATTGAGACATAATTGGCTACCACATTTAATCTCGAATTGCCTTGTTTGGAGGTGTGAAGTGTGGATATGTTATGCTCCCTCCTTTAAATTTAAATTCTTACTGTGTATTAGAGTTGTAACAGGTTTATCTTAGGAGTTAAAGGGTTGTTACAAACCACACTGGATTTGAGCCCTCAGATAGGTAGATTACATTGAGAGGTGGAGGGCTGTTTAAGAGGTTATTTCATTTAAATATGTACCAGATGTTGTGCCTCAGCTATCATCCCAGCTGCTGACCACATTTGGATTTCATTGAAATCATCCTGACCTGATTCCATCTCCATCCTGTGGCCACTCCTTCTCAGTCATTTGCTTCTCTTTCTGCAAATGGTGGACAATTGGTAGTGCATTTTCATTTTCATACAATTACTAGTTTATATAAAGGATAAAAGTCTTTAAGAACAACCAGTGGAAGAGTGCATAGGACAAGGTGTGGGAAGGGGGCAGGGCACAGAGCTGTCAGGCCCTCGTCAAGGCCCGTCCCTCCCCTTCCCAGCATGTCAGTTGTGTTCGCCAACCTAGAAACTCCTTGTTCTCTTCCTGTGTTATCCCCACCTTTTTTTCCTCATCTTCTTGACTGGTGGCATTTTGTTACTACTTACTCCTTCTATACACTAAACACTCTACAAAGATAATAAAGACCATGTCTTAATTATCTTTATATGCTCTTTGCTCAGTCAGCATCATGCCTGGCTCATAAAAGATGCCATGTGCAGGCCTCAACAGTGTGTGCCAGACTATCTTGATGCTTGTTTCCTTGTTGTTTTACTTGGTATAACCCTTTTCTAACAGTCATTTTTATTTAACCTTTTACCTGCTTAACTCTTCTTCTTTTCTTACCTGCTGTCTTTAATTTTCACCATTTCCCCTTAGAAGTTCCCCCTTTGTAGGCCCTTGCTCCTAAGTTAACTTTTTTCTTATAGCCTTTCTTGAATAATATTTCTCTTATGGACTTTTTTTAAGGTAAGTGCTTATTTATTCCCTTACTGTGGGTGAATAGAATGAAATAAGTAATCCGTGTCTTGTTCTTTTCCTGTTTTTAAGCCAGTGCTTTCTGCTTCTGGTACACTCCTCCAATCCAGGAACCCTTTTAACATACCTTGTTTCATCTTATTGTTAGCACTCATTAATTAAAAATAATAATAAAACACAGAGTAGCATGAAGGTACTATGAATTCATTAATTTAAAAAATACATTTGTGCCCTGGCTGGTATGGCTCAGTGGGTTGAGTACTGGCCTGTGAACTGAAAGGTTGCCAGTTTGATTCCCAGTGAGGGCATATGCCTGATTTGTGGGCCAGGTCTCTGTTTGGGGGCATGTTGGGGCAACTTCTTTCTTGAGGTCCCCCCGGTGCCACGGACACATGTGAGTGAATAAATACAGCCGAGAGGAGATGAGATCTTTTGGGGGATGGAGGAGTGGGCTGTGGCCAGTTTCTCTGGGTAGAAAGAGGCCAGCAGCGGCCAGTTTCTCCGAGGAGAAAAAGGCCCCGAGCGCCCTCTTCCATAGCCTTTTATTGGGTTGTAATACACAGGAATACAGGGCGGCAAGGATCAAACAGTAGATAACATTTCAAAGAGGTCTGAGGGTTTCAGTCTGAGTGAGTGTCTGTCAGGAAGAGAGTTGCAGAAACTTTGGGAGACATACTCATTTCCTCTTGGACCTTTATCATATGATGAATGAAAGCATTCTTAGCAGAGCAGATTTCACAGGTTTATCAGCAAGTCTTCGTGATGCCAGATTTTTCCCCAGGGCACGCTCTGGCCAGGCTAGGAGCTGCACCTCTCCCCAGCAGGTATTCAGGCTTAAGGGGATTAGAGCCAGGAAGCACTTCTCCCAGAGAACATGGGGATTCAGGCTTTGACAAAGCTGGTGGGGGGGGGGTGAGAGTCCATTGCTCTCTGTTGCAGCCCCCTGAGTCCTTCCATGAAGGCCTCCCAGGTGATCGAGTCTGGCTTAGGTTGCCCCCCACCCCCGCCCCGCTGTGAGGGGTCTTACCGGTCGTTGACTTCTGACCAACCTCTGTTGCTACCTGAGACAGGCTTTGTCTCCCATGGCTGGCATTCCAGAGATCATCTCTTGCCCTTAGCTACAAGGGGTAGAGATACAATTCTTAAAACTAGACAGAGCAATCTACAACAGGGGCATTCGAGAAGCAGCCAATTAATGTATCTTTCATACATCGATGCTTCTTTCCTTCTCTTTCTCCCTTTCTTCCCCTTTCTCTAAAAATAAGTAAATAAAATATTTTTAAAAAATTTGTATTTGATCATACCACTTACATACTTTTTTTTTAGATTTTATTTATTTATCTTTAGAGGGGAAGGGAAGGAGAGAGGGAGAGAAATATCAATGTATGTTTGCCTCTCGAGTGTCCCCTGCTGGGAATTGGCCTGCAACCCAGGCATGTGCCCTGACTGGGAATCGAACCACGGTTGTTTGGTTCGCAGGCCCGTGCTCAATCCACTGAGCTATACCAGCCAGGGCCACTTACATACCTTTGACAATGATGTTCATATTTGCTCTACATATTTATTTAGTGTGTAGTCAGAGCTTAATATGCATATACATTTGAGGACTATAGGTTGCTATATAGGAATGTGCAGATTAAAGTTTAGGAACTAATATTCTAATACTAGAAAATAATGGTCTGCTATGTTTCTTCCTTGGCATGAACAATCTCAAGGATTTTAATTTCTAAACCTAATCAAATTCTCTACCTGACTTGGAATTTTAGTGGTGCCCAGTTCTTATTCATGAAGTCTTTTATGGTGGCTTGTGGTACAATTGCTGCAAGAAATAAAAGTCTGTAAGATTAGTGATTTGATTCTCTTATCATAGATCCCTCCAGCACCACCAAGACCTGATTTTGATGCTTCAAGGGAAAAACTACAGAAACTTGGAGAAGGAGAAGGGTCCATGACAAAGGAGGAATTCACAAAGATGAAACAGGAACTGGAAGCGTATGTGATTTTTGTTGTTGCTTTTGTTAATTGTGCTTGTTTTATGCCTCCCCCTTTTTTTGCTCTCCAATGTCCCATCCTCTTAATCATTTCACCACAGTGACCCTTCCTGAAAGATGCAAATTTAAGTCGCACAACCAGTGTTAGTGATCATGATCAGAGCCTACAGGAAAATTATAGAATAATTGTCTTCATTGTAGAATTCTTAAAATTAACGTTTTAAATAGACTCTGAAAATTGGCAATGGAGGACTCAAAAGTTTATAAAAAATAGTAGAAAGGGAAATAATAGCTTTTTAAAGCAGAATAAACTGTTTTGTTTTTTATTTGCAAGGCCTTAGTGATTAGCAACCTGGTGATCTTCTCTCAGTGTGTGCATATGCATACTGCCAACACTTCTCTTTCTCATGGAAGTGTGTGATGAGCAACTCTGCATATACCCTGTTTTCTTTTTCTTTTATTTTAAGAGAGAGAAAGAGTGTGCATGTGTGTGTGTGTGTGAGAGAGAGAGAGAGAGAGAGAGAGAGAGAGACTGATTTCCCCCCTTTTTTCTTTCTCTAGCTTCTGGCTGAAGGGAAGAGAATAGATTTAAAATGTTTTTATTATATGATAATTAGTTGCATATATACTAGAAATGTATTAAATCTTTGAGTAGTTGAGACCATTCAATTTCATTTTTAGCATATTTGCTGAAAATACAGAATATTTCTCCCTTTTATTAAACATTTAATTTTGGAATTGCTGTATATTGCTTTTTTATATTTTGAGACTTATTCAAGGAAATAATTTTCCTTGCATTGTCATCACTCCCCTCACTCTTTTTCTGGTCATTTGTCCCCTTCACACTTTTTCTTTCTCCTCTTCCACTTAGTTTTAGTTTTTAAGCATATATTCACCCTGCTGCTAGACTCCTCTTCAGAATGCTAGACTCTCTTGACCAGATGAATTAGCAGAGTAGGTCTTCTTTGTCATAGAGTAAGGTGACAGATATTTTAAGAATCCTGTCAATGCTGGGTGCAAGCAGTAGTCTGATAGCACATATTTACTTTTATAGTTTGTGAGGCTGCAGATTAGCAGAGCACAATAATATTGAAGAATCTGTGGTTTTCCAGTGGCCCTGATCATGATTCTTTTGTGGTCTGGTTAGGGGTTGGATAACAGAGAACCTTGGGTTTATTCTACTGCTACCTCCATCCTCTGCATCCTTCTTTTTTGTCTTCACTGAATGACTACCCTCACAGAGATCAAACTTCTCCCAACATTGGTCCTGCTGGTTTGCTGGTATGTAAAACTTATCCTCCTTGCACGTAGTTGAAGCAAGAATATCGGGCCTTTCCCTTGAGTGGTGGTGGTGTTGTTTTTGTTTTCAAACTGACATGTATTACCGCAGGATCGCTGTGATTCACTGATATTAGAATATTCTAAGCACAGTGCTTTGATGTAATGGCAAAAATTAGTCTCTTCATGGTGTGTTTTTTTTTCTTGTGTTTCTGGGTCATTAGATGAAGATATTTATTACTGTTGAAAATATGCTTATTTAGGTTTGGGTTTTGATATTTTTTTATATGAAGGTATTTATAAGAAATTGAATCATTAAGGTTGTATCTAGCAATTTGTTGTATACTTTCTCTGAAGCTGAAATCAAACACCCCTGTAGTTACCTTTAAAATCAACTTACATAGAAAGGAAGATTCATAAAACCCAAAATATTAACCTTTAAATGTCATAAATACTATTAACTAGCATGAAGCCTTTTTCAGAGCTGGATTTTACATATTTTATTAACAGTCCAACTAAAACCTTTGTTTACCTGGATTATATTTTTGTATCTCTAATTTTGCATTTAGAATTCAGAGTATTTGCTGAAAATATTATTGCAGATGATTTCCTAGTTAATGTAGTGTTTTACCTTTAATCGTATGTATTGTTTCCAGTGAATATCTGGCCATATTCAAGAAGACTGTCGCAATGCATGAAGTGTTCCTGTGTCGCGTGGCAGCACATCCTATTTTGAGAAAAGATTTAAATTTTCATGTCTTCTTGGAATATAATCAAGATGTGAGTATTGAATTGATTAAAAGTACTATTTTAAAGAGTCATTGGAAAAGGCAGGGAGTAGTTAGAAAAGGCTTAAGGCTAAGGCCTTCTCTTACAATTTTCTTATTTTTTAAGGCAGTTTGAAATGATACTTTTTCAGTGGCAGCATATTATTTCAGTAGAACTTGAGTAGATTAAATGAAAAAATAACAGTACTCCATGTTACCACATGGGACATTGGTTTTCATCCTGAATTATGAACTTAAGAAGTAGGGTTAGCCCTGGCCCTGGCTGGTGTGACTCAGTGGATTGAGTGCCGGCCTGTGAACCGAATGGTTGCCTTTTGATTCCCAGTCAGGGCAGATCCCTGGGTTGTGGGCCAGGTCTCTAGTAGGGGGAATGTGAGAGGCAACCAATCAATGTATCTGTCACACATTGATGTTTCTCTATGCCTGCCCCTCTCTTCCCCTCTCTCTAAAAATAAATAAGTAAACTGTTTTTTTTAATATATTTTATTGATTATGCTATTATAGTTGTCCCATTTCCCCCCCTTCATTCCCCTCCACCCCCTCCCACCCACATTCCCCCCCTTTAGTTCATGTCCATGTGTCATAAGTTCTTTTATTTTTTTAAGATTTTATTTATTTGTCTCTAGAGGGGAAGGGAAAGAGAGAGGGAGAGAAACATCAATGTATGGTTGCCTCTCATCTTTCCCCTGATGGGAACTGGCCTGCAACTCAGGCATGAGCCCTAACTGGGAATAGAACTGCAATCCTTTGCTTCACAGGCCTGCGTTCAATCCACTGAGCTACACCAGCCAGAGTGCATCATAAGTTCCTTAGCTTCTACATTTCCCATACTATTCTTGCCCTCCCCCTATTTTCTACCTACTATTTATGCTATGTATTCTCTGTACCTTTTCCCTCTCTCTCCTCCTCCCACTCCCCTGTTGATAACCCTCCATGTTTGCTTAGTTTGTTTTTGTTTTAGGTGTGATTGTTAATAACTGTGAGTTTGCTATCTTTTTACTATTCATGTTTATCATTTTCTTAAGTAAGTCCCTTTAACATTTCATATAATAAGGGCTTAGTGATGATGAACTCCTTTAACTTGACCTTATCTGAGAAGCACTTTATCTGCCCTTCCACTCTAAATGAGAGCTTTGCTGGATAGAGCAATCTTGGATGTAGGTCCTTGCATTTCATGACTTGGAATACTTCTTTCCAGCCCCTTCTTGCTTATAAGGTGTCTTTTGAGAAATCAGCTGACAGTCTGATGGGAACTCCTTTGTAGGTGACTGTCCTCTTATCTCTCTCTTGCTGCTTCTAGAATTCTCTCCTTCATTTTAATCTTGGCTAATGTAATTATGATGTGCCTTGGTGTGTTCCTTCTTGAGTGCAATTTCTTTGGGACTCTCTGAGCTTCCTGGACTTCCTGGAAGTCTATTTCCTCTGCCAGATTGGGGAAGTTCTCCTTTATTATTTGTTCAAATAAGTTTTCCATTTGTTGCTCTTTCTCTTCCCCTTCTGGCACCACTGTAATTCAGATGTTGGAACATTTAACGATGTCCTGGAGGTTCCTAAGCCTCTCCTCACTTTTTCGAATTATTGTTTCTTTGTTCTTTTCTGTTTTGTTGTTTCTTTCTTCCTTCTGGTCCACTCCCTTGTTTTCTTTCCATCACTATTGGTTCCCTGTGCATTTTCCTTCATTTCATTTAGTGTAGCCTTCATTTTTTCATCTAATTTGTGACTAAAATCAACCAGTTCTGTGAGCATCCTGATCACCAGTGCTTTGAACTGTGCATCTGATAGGTTGGCTGTCTCTTGGTATTGGCTCTAAGGCTTTGATCTGTTCTTCCGTTTGAGCCTTTTTTTTTTTTTTTTTTGAGGGGGGAGGTCTGGTCCTACTTGTTATGTAGTGAGGGGTGGAGCCTTAGGTGTTCGCCAGGGCAGGGCAACCCAAGTTGCTGGGTTGTGACACTGTGTGTGGGGGTGGGGTCAGAGAGGGAACAGTGGCTCCTGTTCTGCTCTCTGTTGGATTTCAGTCCCTTCTGCCATTTCCCCCAAGCAAATTGGGCCCTTTTGGTGCTGATTCTTATGTGGGTGGGTTTGTGTACGTTCTGGGACCCTGTGGATCTCTCCAATGAACTCTCCTGTGAGGGTGAGAGTCTCTCCCGGCACCTCAACCCCCACAAGTGTTTTCAGTCAGTGTTCTTAGGCTTTATTTTCCAGGGCTGGGGTCCTCAGTTACATGGTCTGTCTCACTCCCCATTTTCGCCTGGTTTATCTGCATGTGAATATTGACCACAGTCAGCCAGCCACCTTGCGTGCCTCACTGGGTCTGCCCATTGCCTCCCCACGCCCACCAGCCACCACTTTTTCCTGCCTCAACCCCTCTCCACCAGCCACTGACTCCGCCCCTTTCACTGGTCTGGGTGAATGGTTGTCGGACATCCATACAGTTCGGTTTTCTGTCAGTTCTGGTGGGTTTTTTGTTTCTAAATTTTGGTTGTGCGAGGAGACACAGTGTGTCTACCTACACCTCCATCTTGACCGGAAGTGTAAATAAGTAAAATCTTTAAAAAAAAAAAAAAAAGGAAGAAGAAAAGAAAAGAAATAAGGTTAGCCCTGGCTGGTATGGCTCAGTGGATTGAGTGTTAGCCTGTGAATCAAAAGATTGCCAGTTTAATTCCCAGTCAGAGCATATGCCTGGGTTGCAGGCCAGGTCCCCAGTTGGAAGCATGTGAGAGGCAGCTGATTGGTGTGTCTCTCACACATCGATGTTTTTCTCCCTTCCCCACTGTCTAAATAAAAAAATTTTAATCTAAAAAAATAAAAGAAACAGGGTTATAGCCCTGACTGGATGGCTCAGTTCGTACATTAAAAGGTTACAGGTTCAATCCCCAGTCAGGGCAGGTATATGAGGAAACCAGTTGATGTTTGTGTCTCACACATTAATGTTTCTCTCTCTAAAATCAAGGAACATGTCCTCAGGTGAGGATTTTTTTAAAGGCAACATTAAAAAAAAGAAAGAAAGGGGGTTATAAAATTGATTAATGTTTCAGCTCTGGTTGGTGTGGCTCAGTGGATTGAGCATCAGCCTGTGAACCAAAGGGTCACTGGTTTGATTCCCAACAAGGTCACATTGCCTGGGTTGCAGGCCGGGTCCCCAGTTGAAGAGTGTTGGCCAGGTTGATGGAAACCCAGACATACTGCCAGCTTTCATCTATAGGGGAAGGGCTCAGCAAAGGAACAGTGGCTTCTACCAGTGCTTCTATCTGGGAGAAAGCTGTCCCTCCACTCTTGACCCAAAGCCAGACATTTTTAGTTCTTCCCTCTATGTTCTTGGTGCCTTGCAATGTGCTGCACCACCGGTGGAGCTCAAAGCCAATGAATAAGTCTGTGCATGGGCCCTTTAAGAGGAACACCTGGGACTCCAGAAGCCCTCTGTCTTATCCTCCATCTCTTCCAGTTTTTAGAGCCAGAAGTTACGGGGACTTCCTTTTGGGGCTGGAACTAATTGCTCCTCAGGGGTGCCTCTGTGGTCAAGATATCCCTCTCAATTTTTATCTACCCCATGGAAACAGTCCGTTTTGCATCTCAGTCCCTCCTGCCAGTCTCTACATGGCTTCTTTTGTATATCCTTAG
This sequence comes from Artibeus jamaicensis, assembly GCF_021234435.1. Lineage (NCBI taxonomy): Eukaryota > Metazoa > Chordata > Mammalia > Chiroptera > Phyllostomidae > Artibeus > Artibeus jamaicensis. The sequence continues at coordinate 240,978 of NW_026521728.1, forward strand.
TTATAGGGCTTCTCTTCTGCTAGACTTCAGGTAGTTCCCAATGATGGTTCTGTGTGTGTAATTTTGCAGTGATTATGGGAGAAGGTGAGTATAGTGTTTACTTGCTCTATTTTTCTTTCTTACAAACTAATATGTGATTAGTAAAGACGATGTTGATGCATTATAACAACCTTTTTAATATCAGTAAAAAGCCTTTTCAGGCTTTTTGGAGAAAGTCTGAAAAGATGGGCTGGAAAATTCTTTAACTAATAGCAAGTGTATTAGTAGGTTGTAGATTATAGGCTCCAAAATAAAAGGTTTTTCTAAATCTTGTTTCTTTTTTTTTTTTACATTTTTTATTGATTATGCCATTACATTTGTTCTATTCTCCCCCTCCTTTCCCCTCCACCCTGCACACCCCTCTCCCACCATTCCCCCCTTTAGTTCATGAACACGTGTCTCAAGTTCTTTAGATTCTGTATTTCCCCTACTATTCTTATCCTCTCCCCTCTCTATTTTCTATCTACTGTCTGTGCTACTTATTTTCTCTACCTTCTCCCTCCTTCTCCTCCCACTCCCCTGTTGCTAATCCTCCACGTGATCTTCATTTCTATGGTTCACTCCTGATCTAGCTGTCCTCTTAATTTGCTTTTGTTTTAGGTGTGGTTGTTGATAACTGTGAGTTTGCTATCCTTTCACTGTTCATCTTTTTTTATCTTCTTTTTCTTAGGTAAGTCCCTTTAACATTCTATATAATAAGGGCTTGGTGATGATGAACTCCTTGAATTTGATCTTATCTGAGAAGCACTTTATCTGCTCTTCCATTCTAAATGAAAACTTTGCTGGATAGATCAATCTTGGTTGTAGATCTTTGGTTTTCATGACTTGGAATACCTCTTTCCAGCCCCTTCTCACCTGGAAGATCTCTTTGGAGAAATCAGCTGACAGTCTGATGGGAACTCCTTTGTAGGTGACAGTCCCCGTATCTCTTGATGCTTCTAGTATTCTCTCCTTCATTTTAATCTTGGCTAATGTAATGATGATGTGCCTTGGTGTGTTTCTTCTTGGGTCCAACTTCTTTGGGACTCTTGGAGCTTCTTGGATTTCCTAGAGGTCTATTTCCTTTGCCAGAATGGGGAAGTTCTCTCTTATTATTTGTTCAAATAGGGTTTCCACTCGTGACTGTTCCTCTTCCCCTTCTGGTACCCCTATAATTTGAATGTTGGAACGTTTAAAGATGTCCTGGAGGTTCCTAAGCCTCTCCTCATTTTTTTGAATTCTTGTTTCTTCATTCTCTTCTGTTTGGTAATTTTTTTCCTTCCTTCTGGTCCACTCCTTTGATTTGAGTCCCAGTTTCCTTTCCATTACTGTTGGTTTCCTGTGCATTACCATTCATTTCAATTAGTTTAGCTTTCATATGTTTCTCTAATTTGTGACTATAATCAACCAGTTCTGTGAGCATCCTGATCACCAGTGTTTTGAACTGTGCATCTGAAAGTTTGGCTATTTCTTCATCACTTAGATTTATTGGCTCTGGGGCTCTGAGTTGTTCTTTAGCCTTTTTTGGTCTGTTTGTGCCCCTTAAGTATGAGGAGCGGAGCCTTAGTTGTTTACCAGGGCGGGGCCACTCAGGTCACTGGTTTGTGACGCTGTATGTGGGGGCCGGGTCAGAGAGGGAGCAATGGCGGTCCTCTCTGCTTGCCAGTCCGTCCCACCATCCCGGCCTGTTTATCTGAGCGGAAATGTTCAAGCCCGCGCCCTGCACCGTGAGGTCTCAATGCTCGCCTCTTCACTGGTTTATCTGCATGCAAATGCTCCACCTACCACAGACAGCCAGCCGCACCTCTTCCCTGTGTCCACCCGTAGCTAGCCCGCACCTGGGATCTGCGCCTTCGACTGCTTGCGCACCACCTGGTCGGGGATCTTTTTTGCCAACCTGCTCCGCTGCTGGCTTCACTCCTCTTACCGGTTTAGCTGAGCATTTCGTTGTCCTTGGACTCCGTATTGTTGATTTTCTGTGTGGTTTGGTTGTGTTTATTGTTGTTAAAACTTTGTTTTTAGATTTGGTTGTGCGCGGATGCAGGGTGTTTCCACCTTCGCCTCCATCTTGGTGGAAGTCCTAAATCTTGTTTCTAATACTGTTTCTCAGATCTTTATTCAGTTCAGTGGTGCTGGAAAAGAAATCTGTGCTGTTCTATTATCTGTGTTTCAGAGGGTCATGGGACTGATGAGCTGCTGAAGTAGAGCTAGGGTTTCTTGAAATCTAAAAAGGCATGGGGCATCTGTGAGGTCTGGGAAAACTTGTTTCAGCATTTACTTGTATGGGGAGTGGTCATTGTTATGAGGAATGGTTGCATGTAGGATTGCTTTGCTTATGTAGCTGTGCCTCTTCTGTTTCTAGTAGATACAGTTTTAGTCTACTTAATAAATAGTAGATTAAGTGTTTAACCTATTTAACATCCCAGCCTCCATTCCATTTTTGCTAACTCCTCAGTGGTCACACCCAGCACCTTGCCTTCTGAGTCCTTAAACCCTAATATTATGGATTCCAAACATAGCCTCTGTCCTATAGCTCTCTTTTTCCTTAAACCCATTATAGTTGTTCTTTGACCTCTCCTGCATTTTGACTTTGTCAACAACTCTTATGTCGTTACTTCTTTCTCACCTAGCCTAGAGTGCCTGCTCTATCGTTTATAACAAGATTATGACTTTTGACGCTCTTTCTCATTTTCCATGAAAGCTTATTTCAACTCAAAACAGTTCATCTTGATCAGATCCTCACCTTGTTCACTGGGAGTAGAAGCCAATCAGAAGTCAAATACCAGAAATTTTTTTAAGTATATTTTATTGATTATGCTGTTACAGTTGTCCCATGTTTTTTTCTCTTCTTTATTCCCCTCTGCCCTTCACCTCCCTTCCCACTAGCATTCCTCTCTCCCCCTTTAGTTCATTTCTGTGGGTCATACATAAGTTCTTTGGCTTCTCCATTTCCTGTACTATTCTTAACCTCCCCTTGTCTATTTTGTACCTACCATTATTCCCTGTACCTTCTTCCTTATTCTCCCCTCTTCCCAAATCTCTGATGTTTTTATACCCCCCACAACCCTCACCCACCTTGGCAGCCATACTCATTTTTTTGCACATTCTTTTTTTTTCCCCTTTACATCTTCCTTTCCAATCTGGATGTCCTTCATAATATTTCCTTTGTTTGCCTAACTACCCTGGGTGGAACATACAGTATAATGTTAAATAGAGGCAAGAGTAGACATCCTTGTTTTGTCTCTGATCTTAGGAGGGAAGTGTTCACTATTTCATTGTTAAGTGTGATGTTAGCTGTGGATTTTTCACAAATGTCCTTTATCAGGTTGAAGAAGCTCCCTTCTTTTCCTAGTTTATGAAATGCTTTTACCATGAAAAAAAAATAAAGCTATTGAGATGATCATGCGTGGTTTTTGTCCTTTATTCTATTAATATGATGTATTTCATTGTGCTTATTTTGACTAAGATGTTTTTCTAACTATGCTGGATCCCATGTCCTTCTGGATCTTTGGGATCTCGTCTGAGTTTTCCTCTTAGCTCTGTGGGTACTGCTCAGATAGCCATCCATTTGAGTCTGATGCTTTCAAGGTTCCTCATTGAGTTCTCAAGTATAGAGGTTCCTCTAGACTTCTAGGAACCTCTAGACTTCTGATTCCATAAATTATCCATGAGTATCTCATCTGCTCCCATGGCTTCAGATTCTCTACTGTGCTGTTAACGTATAAATCTGTATCACTCCTGAGTCCCAGCTCTATATATTAGACAGCCTCCTGAAAAGCTCCATTTAGATGTCCCCTTTGCATTTTACCCTTAGTTGAACTCTTCTTTAACCTATGCCTCCTTTTATGTTTTTTATTTCAAGGAAGGTACCGTCACCTCCCAGTTCCTTAAAACCTGAAAATTACACATGACTCTTCCTACTCCCTCTTTGTATTAGGAGTCACCAAATCACATCTGTGTTACTCCTTTACTGTATTAGGAATGTGTCCACTTCCTTCTTCCACCAGACCTAAAGATTAGTTCTGACTTTTATAGTCTTTATCTGGATTATTGAAGCTGCCCCTGACTGGTCGTTCAATCTTTAGTTGGTCTTTTCTTTCTTACTCCCTGAGTCTGTATTGAGTTCCTTGGGTGGTCCCCCTAGTGCGCTATGGATGCCTCTAACATTATACTGCTCACACTATATGTGTAATCCTATGTTTACTTCCCTGTATCCTCCTGTATACCATAAGTTACTTTAAGAACAGGGATCTCTTAAATATGTTTAGATACTTAGCACTTAGCATAATGCATGGCTGTAATATACAATGTAATGTACATTGGTTTGTTAAATGAGTAAATGAATGAATTAATATCCCCCCCAAAAATGCAGTTAAAAAGTAAATGTGCATTGGGAAGCCTGAAGATAGAGTAGTGAATTCTAATTTGGAAGGGTTACATGCAGAGATGCCTTTTAATTTGGATGTTTAAGTCTGGATAGCAGTTTTGGTGGGAGGGGAGGTACCATTTCAGGTACAGAGGAACCTAAAAGTTCAGAGGTTCTTTAGAGAACTGTTTGGAACGTAAGGTTCTGTGGGGGTAGGGTAGTGGGTGAAAAGCTAAGTTGAATCAGATTGTTGAAAATCTTGAATATCATACTTAAGGAGATTGGCTTTTATTTTCTGAACATTGTGAAACTGTTATTGAGTAAGGAAGAGATGCTCAAAATTTGATTGGAAAAGTATTCCAAAGCAGCAGAATGGATAGGATTGAGGTGAAGGATGTTGCTACTAGTCCCGTGTAGTAGTCTAGGCAAGAGATAATATGGACATTTACCAGGACAGTGGTAGTGTAAAGAGACAGATTTCAGCCATTTACTGGTAGAATTTGAACTATGAGAGAGAGGGATGAGTTGTAGATTATTTCAAGATTTTTAATGAGAGGTATGGGGTTTTAGGGAGTATGTAGGAGTGTGAGAGATTGGTTGGGTCCATGAATAGGGAACCAGGAAGAGGAAAACTTTGGAGTTTAGATGATAATGAGTACTGTTTTAGACTCACCAAAAGTGAGGTTAGCAGAATCTCCATGTAAGGATATGATATAGGCAATTGGCTCTAATGATCAGGAAAGAGCTTAGGGGTAGTAAGAGATTTGTGAGTTATTTACATAAAGGTGAGCGTTGAAGCCACACCAGCAGATGAGGAAATTAGAGAGGATAGTCCTTTATGGGACACCCTGATACAACAAATGGTAAAGTCAGAGTTAGCTGCTTCTCAGTTTTGCCTTTAGATAACCATTCATGCCACTCAAAGTCATGTTTTGTGTCCCTTGCACTAGAAGTTGCTGACACCAAAAACAGGACAGGAAATGATACTTGGATGAATTTAGAATGAAAAATTTGCAGAATATATTTTCAAAGCTTTTACAGAATCATAGGATGGTATATTGTAAATCAGTTCATTTTATGTTTAATGGAACTCCTGAGTGTTTTTTACATTAATGTAGTAGTGCTTGACAGAGTATGGTGAGAGGGCTACTTGCCACAGAATTATTATTAAATATACTTTCAAAATTTGAGATTCCTAGGCCTTATTGTAGATCAGCTAAATCTGAATTTTGGGGTGAGGGCAAACTTCTCTTTAATTCTCTAAAGTTTGAAAATCACTGATCTACATGATAAAATTGCTACTTTATCAAGTTTAAAAAACTGGGATTCTTTTGGGATTGCCGTTTTGCCATCATAGAATAGAGGAGACATAACTTCCCATTTGTAATTTTTTAAATGCTAACTTCTGTTTACCCTTCTTTTAGTTGAGTGTGCGAGGAAAAAATAAAAAAGAGAAACTTGAAGATTTCTTTAAAAACATGGTTAAATCAGCAGATGGAGTAATTGTTTCAGGAGTAAAGGTAAGATTTTATTTGATGAACAGGAGTATTGGTTTGAGAATTTACTCCTTTTGAGAGGAAGCTGGATTGATAGATGTACAGAAGGTTGTATTGGAGGAAAAGAGAAGGTTGGGCAGTAGAATCCTTAGGCCTGAGAAACTGGGCCCCCTGCTCCCGGCACACTGTTTAGAGAGTGCCCTTCTCCAAGGGTGAGAGATCCACAGGTCCAGTGGGATTTGGAGCTTCTTCCCTTCAAAGCAGACTGTGCTCCAGTTATCTAGAATACTGTATTTCCTTGGCCAAATCCCAAGCTTTCCTCCAGGCCTTACATGGGCTTTTTCCTTGAGTTCATCCTCTGGTGGGTAGACTGTGACACTGGTGTGTGCACTCCATGGGTGGTCAGGGGATGACCGTGGGACAGCTGGGTAGAGGAATGGCACAGGGAAGATCAGTGTACAGGATGGACTGTCCAGCTACATGCACGTGAGGTCTCTCTGGGTGCCCTGCAGAGCTGCAGGGTAGGGCCCAAACAGGGACTGCCTTCATTTGTACACTTGCTCTTGGCCTTACCAGTGTTAGGGGCGGACCTGGGTTCAGATTGGGAATTAGAAGAGCTAAGTTGAGGTTTTAGTCTTGTCTCATAGTAGTTATATGTCCTTGAGAAAAGTCTCTTTCTCTGAATCTTAGTTTTCCCATTTTCAAAATGTGGTTAATAATATCACGCGGCTCACAGGATTGTTGGAAAGATTGAATGAGATAATATGTGTGAAAATACTTCAAAGTTATTTACCTAAATAATCTAAATTTTTCTTAATGGTCTAATAATGGTACAAGACTTCACTTGTCTGAAGACTCTTATTAAAGTATAAGAGGAAAAGGCTTATATTATGTTTTCAAGCAATTACTTAGTGGGAATATAGTTTGTCATCGTTACCTGCTTTATAGATACATCGTCAATGAAACTTAGAAGTGAGGTACTGTTTATTTGATGTGTACTTTGATTTTTCAAGTACTTCAAGTACTATATACTTTGATTTTTCAGAGACAGGTCAGTGGACACACTGACTATGCATGTACTACGGCTACTTTATAACAAGAACTCAGCTTGCTTCCACTTTGATGCATATTATGCACATAATACTGAACATTTTCCTTAGCATTTACTGCAAACCACTGTATTGATTAGGATAATAAAGTAATAACTAGCATTTTTTTAACATTTACAGTGTGATATTTGGTAACCCACAATATTTTTATTTAATCTTCACTATAGTCCTGCAAGTTAGATAGTGTTACTTCCATTTATACAGTCAGGAAAACTGGTACACATGAATTACAGATTTAGATTTAGATTTAAATTAATTTTTCTTCTAGTGTTCTGTTGATTTGGGTTTTGAATTACATCATTTCAGCTGGTGCTTTTTCAATAAAGAATGGGCATTTTAGAAGGGAAGAAAGCATTGTTAATAATATTTATTTTTAATGTTTATCTCATTTTGGTTTTTTTTAAAAAGGTTGAAGACAGTGGTTGATACAATAATTGGTTGCAAATAGTTGCTTTGGCTAGGTTCCCCAAAGCAGTCAGGGTCCTAATGACCAGAGGCTTAGTGGCCTTCTGAAATGGCCCATTGTATACATGGGCCATAGTATACATAATAGACCAGGAGAAATAGACTTATTTGACTATCAGAATTTTTTTCTTAAAACCAGTTGGTCACTCCCACAGGCAGTCACGTATTTGGAGGTAGAGGCAGAGCATGAGTAGGAATGCGTTTCAGAGTACAACCTGTGAATATGAGCCTTAGGGGAGCTCTAAGCTCCAGTGGCAAAACCATAGAAGATTTATTACTTGACAGATAGAAATTCACATATGTTAAAAGTCTGAACTTGTTAGTGAAATCAGTATAACGTCTGATTATTAGAAGATAGCACTGCTGTTTTACTGATGATCTTTTATGATTATAATGATAACAAAATGGCTTACATATTACACTAAAGCAAATAAGTGAAAAGTTTGTATTTTCTTTTGATCGTATAGGATGTAGATGATTTCTTTGAGCATGAACGAACATTCCTTTTAGAATATCATAACCGAGTGAAGGATGCATCTGCTAAATCTGACAGGATGACAAGATCCCACAAAAGTAAGGTTTTTTCTTTACTTGTATTGGCTAAACTTGTATTTTTAATGGAATAATTACATATAAGGTTATTGTGTTGTTTACAGTTTGTAAAAAGTCTTGATATAGAGCAGCATTTCTTAAACTGTGGTCAATGAAGCCTTGACTTGAAAGCCCTTGCTAGCAAGTTTGTGAGGTCAAAACTGTTTTTATAATAATATTATGATGCCTTTGGCCCTTTTCACCATGTTAACATTTATACTCACAATGCAAAAGCCTTGATGAATAAAATTGCTGTTGCCTTAGCACAGATTAAGGCAGTGGCATCAAACTGTACTAACAGTCACTGTATTTCCCTCAGTGCATTTGCAGTTTAAAAAATGTTAAATTAAGAATGTCCTTGCTGAAGCAGTAAAAATTATTAACTGTAAAAAATCTTCCTTGAGTGTACTTTTTTATATTCTGAGTGATGAAATTTGGGTTACACATAAAGCATTTTAGTGATTGAGTTGAAACTGAGCTAGCTACTTTTTTCATAAAACATTCTTTTTACTTAAAAGAGTGGCTGACAGGCTATGATTATTCAGATTTCAGTATTTGGTAGACATTTTCTTAAAAATTCACTAAGTGAGCATGTAACTTTAAGTGACAATGTTTGTTGCAGTCATAGAAGCCAGGCTCTTCAGTAGTTATCATGAGCTTGCTTCCTAATAATTAAAGACTTGTCTGAAACTAATGATACTATTAGTGACAAATCATCAAGTGCATGATATCATAAAATTGTGTATTTAAATGATCCATTCAAAATGCAAAATGGGCTAATTTTTTTAAGTAGCTTTATACTGTACACTTGATACAGTATACAATAAGATACAATGTTCAAAGTATACATTTTGATAAGTTTTTTAAAAATTTATTTAATTTTGATAAGTTTTGACTTGACATATGTATGAAATCACTACAGTCAAATGAACATCTCTATCACCACCAAAAGTGTCCTTTGGGTCCCTTTGTAATACCTCTCTTCCCACCCGTGTCTCCAGGCCGCCATGGATCTGCTTTTTGCCTCTATAGATTAGTTTGTATTTCAAGTGGAATGAGAATCTGTACACTTTATTGTCTGGCTTTGAAATTCAATACAGTTATTTTTAAATTCATCCATGTTGTGTGTATCAGTAGTTCATTGCTTTGTATTGCAGAATGGTATTCTGTCATATGGATATACCATGATAGTTTATCCTGATTCAGCTGTTGATGGACATTTCAGTTGTTGCTAGCTTTTGGCTTTTATGAATAAAGCTGACATGAGCCATTTTATTAAGTCTTTGTATAGATACAAGCTTTCATTTCTCTTCTATAATATTGATACCTAGAAGTAGAATGGCTGGGTCATGTGGTAGGTGTATAACTTTTAAAAAACTTGTCAAACTTTTTTCCAGAATGATTGTACCATTTTACATTCCTACCAGCTTCGCATTAGAGTTGTTCTTCATCCTTGTTAACAAGGACAATCAATCTTTTTGAATTTTAGCTAATAGGTCAGTAGTGGTCTATTTTCTTTTCTTAAAGATTTCATTTATTTATTTTTAGAGAGGCAGGAAGGGAGGGAGAAAGAAACAGAGAGAAACATTGATGTGAGAGATACATCAGTTGGTTGTCTCTCACACATCCCCAACCAGGGACCCAATGGGCAACCCAGGTATGTGCCCTGACCAGAAATCAAACCCACAACCTTTTTGGTTTGTAGGCCAGCATTCAATCCACTGAACCATACCAGGCAGGGCCATTTGCATACAGAGTTTAGGATCAGCTTGTCACTTTGTACAGAAATTCCTGCTGGGGTTATGATTGAAATTGTATAGAATCTGTAGATCATTTTGGGAGAGATTGACATTTTTAAGTTGATCTTCCATACATGAATATGGCATACACTCCATTTTGTTAGGTTTTTAAATTCTCCCAACAGTGTTTTGTGTTTTGCACTGTGCAGATCTTTAGTTAGAGTGATTCCTAATTATTTTTGATGCTTTGTAAATGATGGCTTTCTTTTTTCATTCTTTTTTCTTTTTAAAAAAATATGTTTTATTATGCTATTACAGTTGTCCCATTTCCCCCCTTCATTTCCCTCCACTCTGCACACTCTCCCCCACCCTCATTCCCCGCCTTTAGTTCATGTCCATGTGTCTTAAGTTCTTTAGCTTTTACATTTCCCATACTATTCTTGCCCTATCTCTGTCTATTTTCTATCTAACATCTATGCTACTTATTCTCTGTACCTTTTCCCCCCTCTCCTCCTCCCACTCCCCTGTTGCTACCCCTCCATGTGATCTCCATTTCTGTGGTTCTGTTCCTGTTCTAGTTGTTTGCTTAGTTTATTTTTGTTTTTGTTTTAGGTGTGGTGGTTAATAATTGTGAGTTGCTGTCATTTTACTGTACATGTTTTTTATCTTCTTTTTCTTAGATAAGTTCCTTTAACATTGCATAAAATAAGGGCTGGGTGATGCCCTGGCTGGCATAGCTCAGTGGATTGAGCGCGGGCCTGCGAACCAAAAGATAGCGGTTCGATTCCCAGTCAGGGCACATGCCTGGCTGGGAAGGCCAGTTCCCAGCAGGGAAAGCACGAGAAGCAAACATACATTGCTATTTCTCTTCCTCTCTCCTTCCCTTCCCTTCTAAAGATAAATAAGCAAAATTTAAAATAAATCAATCTAATTAATTAATTAAAATGTTTTTAAAAAATAAGGGCTGGGTGATGATAAACTCCTTGAACTTGACCTTATCTGAGAAGCACTTCATCTGCCCTTCCATTCTAAATGAAAGTTTTGCTGGATAGAGCAATCTTAGATGTAGGTCTTTGGATTTCATGACTTGGAATACTTCTTTTCAGCCTCTTCTTGCCTGTAAGGTCTCTTTTGAGAAATCAGCTGACAGTCTGATGGGAATTCCTTTGTATATGACTGTCCCCTTATCTCTTGCTGCTTTTTAGGATTCTCTTTTTCATTTTAATCTTGGGTAATGTAATTATGATGTGCCTTGGTGTGTTCCTTCTTGGGTACAACTTCTTTGGGACTCTTCAAGCTTCTTGGATTTCCTGGAAGTTTATTGCCTTTGCCAGATTGGGGGAGCTCTCTTTTATTATTTGTTCAAATAAGTTTTTCACTCATGGCTGTTCCTCTTCCCCTCTGGTACCCCTATAATTTGGATGTTGGAATGTTTAAAGATGTCCTGGAGATTCCTAAACCTCTCATTTTTAATTTTTTTTAATAATATATTTTATTGATTATGCCATTAGAGTTGTTCTATTCCCCCCTTCATTCCCCTCCACCCTGCACATCCCTCCCCCACCATTCTCCTTCTTTAGTTTATGACCACGTGTCTCAAGTTCTTTAGATTCTATATTTCCCCTACTATTCTTGTCCTTCCCCCTATCTATTTTCTACCTACCGTCTATGCTACTTATTTTCTGTACCTTCTCCCCCCTTCTCCTTCTCCCACCCCCCTCTTGCTAACCCACCATATGATCTTCATTTCTATGGTTCTGCTCCTGATCTAGCTGTCCTCTTAGTTTGCTTTTGTTTTAGGTGTGGTTGTTACTAACTGTGAGTTTGCTGTCCTTTCACTGTTCATCTTTTTTTATCTTCTTTTTCTTAGATAAGTCCCTCTAACATTTCATATAATAATGGCTTGGTGATGATGAACTCCTTGAATTTGATCTTATCTGAGAAGCACTTTATCTGCCCTTCCATTCTAAATGAAAGCTTTGCTGGATAGAGCAATCTTGGTTGTAGGTCTTTGGATTTCATGACTTGGAACATTTCTTTCCAGCCCCTTCTTGCCTGTAAGGTCTGTTTTGAGAAATCAGCTGACAATCTGATGGGAACTCCTTTGTAGGTGACAGTCCCCTTATCTTTTGCTGCTTCTAGGATTCTCTCCTTCATTTTAATCTTGGCTAATGTAATGATGATGTGCCTTGGTGTGTTCCTTCTTGGGTCCCACTTTTTTGGGAGTCTGTGCTGCCTAGATTTCCTGGAATTCTATTGCTTTTGCCAGGTTGGGGAAGTTCTCTTTTATTATTTGGTCAAATAAGTTTTCCACATGTCACTCTTCTTCTTCCCCTTCTGGTACCCCTATAATTTGGCTGTTGGAACGTTTAAAGATGTCCTGGTGGTTCCTAAGCCTCTCCTCATTTTTTTGAATTCTTGTTTCTTCATTCTTTTCTGTTTGGTTGTTTCTTTCTTCCTTCTGGTCCACTCCATTGATTTGAGTCCCAGTTTCCTTTCCATCACTATTGGTTTCCTTTCCATCACTATTGGTTTCCTGTGCATTTCCCTTCATTTCAATTAATTTAGCCTTCATTTGTTCCTGTAATTTGTGACTAAAATCAACCAGTGATAGGTTGGCAATTTCTTGGTCTCTTACAGTTATCGGCTCTGGGGCTTTGAGTTCTTCTTGAGCCATATTTTGGTCTGTTCGCACCTGTTACGTATGAGGAGGGGAGCCTTAGGTGTTCACCAGGGCGGGGCCACCCAGGTCACTAGGTTGTGACGCTGTATGTGGGGGTGGGGTCTAAGAGGGGCAGTGGTGGTCCCCTCTGCTGCTTCCCGCCGCTGGGGCCTGCGCAGTTCGTCTTACTGCTAGCTCTGTCGCTGGTTTATCTGCGCACCAATGTGTGACCGTTGTCAGCCTGCCACCTTGCGCCCTCACTCGGTCTGCCCACTGCCACCCTACACCTGGGATCCACCCACAGCTGCCTGCTTGCCTGGGTCGGGAGATCTTTCCTGCGAGACCCTATTCGGCCAGTCGCTTGCTCTGCCCCTCTTACTGGTCTGGCTGAACAGTTGTTGTCGGACTTCTGTATAGTTCAGTTTTCTGTGGTTTGGCTGTGTTTTTGTTGCTAAAACTGTTGTTTTTAAACTTGGTTGTGCAAGAAGGCACAGTGTTTCCACCTACGCCTCCATCTTGGCAGAAGTCCCAGCTCCTCATTTTTTTGAATTCTTGTTTCTTCATTCTTTTCTGTTTGGCCATTTTTTCTTCCTTCTTATCCATTCAATTGATTTGAGTCTCAGTTTCCTTTCCATCACCATTGGTTTCCTGTGCATTTCCCTTCATTTCAATTAGTTTAGCCTTCATTTGTTCCTCTAATTTGTGACTAAAATCAACCAGTTCTGTGAACATCCTGATCACCAGTGTTTTGAACTGTGCATCTGAAAGGTTGACTATCTCTTGGTCACTTAGAATTATTGGCTCTGGAGCTTTGAGTTGTTCTTGAGCCATAATGTTTTGGTCTGTTCGCACCTGTTATGTATGAGGGGCGGAGCCTGAGGTATTCACCATGGCCATGGACCCAGGTCCCTGGGTTGTGAGGCTGTATGTGGGGGCGAAGTCAGAGAGGGGCAATGGCACTTACTCCACGCTCTCTCTCAGATTTTGGTCTCCTCTGCTGCTTCCCACAAGCAAATTGGGCCCTTCTGGTGCTGGTTCCCGGGTGTGTGGGCTTGTGCACCCTCCAGGGCCCTGTGGGCCTCTCCAACGAACTCTCTGTGAGCCTGGGAGCCTCTCCCAGCACCTTGACCCCAAAAGTCTTTCCAGTTGGTGCTTTCAGGCTCTAATTCCCTTTGCTGGGGCCCTGGCCTGAGTGGTCTGTCTCACTGCTCGCTCCTTCACTTGGTTTATCTGCGTTCGAATGTGTGACCGCAGTCAGCCAGCCACCTCGTGCCATCACTGGGTCCACCCATTGCCACCCCATGCCTGGGATCCGCCAACCGCTACTTGAGCTCCTGGGTTGGCCTTGATCTTTCCTGCCCGACCCCTCTCCGCCGCTGACTCCGCCCCTTTTACCAGTCTGGCTGAATGGTTCGTTGTTGTTGGACTTCCATATAGTTCAAGTTTCTGTGTTTTGGCTGCGTTTTCGTTACTAAAACTTTGTTGTCTTTGAACTTGGTTGTGCGAGGAGGCACAGTGTTTCCGCCTACACCTCCATCTTGGCCAGAAGTCCCTATTTTTTTATTTTACTTTTTTATATCATTGTGATTTGAATGTTTCTGCTGATGAAGTAGTAATTTTATACTTGCCTGTTTAATTATTACAAGCTATAAACTAAGTATGGGAAACTCGAATCTCTTTCTAGATTCATTACTGATTTTTTTTGGAGCCTTGGACAAGTCACATAATTGGTCTTGTGTTAGTTTCCTTATTTCTTAAAATGACATTAAGGTGCCTTGAGTGGTGTGGCTCAGTTGGTTGGGTGTTGTCCTGCAAGGCAAAAGGTAACCAGTGAGACTGCCTGCTGGGACAGGCAATACTGGGCTGTGGCCGGTCCCTGGTCAGGGCACATACAAAAGGCAACAGATTGATGTTTCTCTCAATGTTTCACATTGCTATTTCTCTCACTCTCTTCATCCCTCCTTTCCCCTCTCTACAAATAAGTAAATAAGTAAGTAAGTAAGTATATAAATAAATAAAATTGTTTTAAAAAATTACCTTAAGTATAAAATACTTCTTACTCCTCTGTTAAGAAAAACCATTCCAGCCCTGGCTGGTGTAGCTGAGTGGATTGAGCACTGACATGTGTACCAAGGGGTTGCCAGTTCAATTCCCAGTCAGGACATATGCCTGGGTTGTGGGCCAGGTCCCCAATAGAGGGCATACGGGGAGTAGCCACACATTGATGTTTCTTTCCCTCTCCTCTCTCTGAAAATAAATAAATAAAATCTTTGAAAAAAATAAAAAGAAAAACTATCGCAGCTAATCCATTAGGACCTGCGCTTACTTCCCCCACACAGTGAACTTACACAGCACACCTTGTGGGCTCCATCTGCACCCTTCTTGCCTTCCTGAGAAACCCACATAACCAGGCCCCAGCCCCAACTCATGAGCATCCCTTTTCCCCCAAAACAAAAACACTTTGTAAATGTGAAATGTTTGTATTAATATTGAGTATATTTATTATGACTACCCTTAAGTTTAGATAGAAAATGGGATCCTACTATTTAATTCTTTTTAAGATTTTATTTATTTATTTTTAGAGAGAGGGGAAGGGAGAAAGAGAGGGAGAGAAACATGGATGTATGAGATGCTTGAATTGGTTGCCTCTCACACACCCCCTGCTGGGGACCTGGCCTGCAACCCAGGCATGTGCCTTGACTGGGAATCAAACCAGTGACCCTTTGATTCACAGGCAAGCACTCAGTCCATTGAGCCTCACCAACCAGGGCTAAAAGTTTCTTCATAAAAGATCAGTTTTACCCTTACCAATTTAATATACTTTGTATAATATGAGAAAATATAATGTAAAGATTACTGTTTCATTAGGGAATAAATACATTAAAGTCTTATAATAATACTGCTAATATAGGGGGGAATTTTACTTTAGAAATGTCTTGAATTCATTAATTAGCACTGTACTTACTATGTGCTGGGTATATAGTAACATTTATTAACTTATTTAATTCTCCAAATAATAATATGAGGTGAGTACCATTATTATCCTGATTTCCAGGTGAGAAAACTGATGCACAGACAGGTTAAGTGATATATATGCCTTAGATCATATGGCTGGTGAGTTGGGAAGCTGGGTTTGGGTTCTAGGCAGTTTGGTTCCAGGTCCATGCTCTTAACCATTGCACTATTCTATGTTTTCTCTGAACCAAATAAACATATCAGTTACAATCTTTTCTCAATAAGTGCATTGTCCTTTAGGGCAAGCCCTAGGAAGTGTTATGCTAAAGTTTAGTACTTTGCTTCTAGTACCCAAGGGTAATAGTGCCACCATTTATCTAGCTTCCCAAGGTCCACAATTTCCCCTCCTACATCAGGTCTACTGTTTGTAGATCCTGCCTGTTACATTTCCTAAATATCTTTCAGCTTTATTAGTTCGTCTGTGCGCTTACTGGTTCCACTGTCTTGATCCTGGCCTTCCGTGCCTGACACAGCAGTTTCCTAGTTGCAGTATATTTTTTTAATATAAAATCTTTACCAGGATCGTTATTTAGTCTTTTGGCTTAGATCAAGTATAGTGTCTGTTCTTATAACCTTGATTTTACTACTACTATGATCGTAAGGTGTTTAATAACACCCATGTCTACAAGGTCAGATTTAAACTTTATCATGGCTTACAAAAACCTTTTTTCTTCAAGATGCTTCCAGTTTATTTTTTCATCTTCAAGTCCATCTGTTCCTACTGTACCCCTCAGTGACATAGTCCCAGAAGGCTCTCTGAATGTAGTATGCTCTTTTATAACTACTTCCTTGGCCTTGATCCATGCTCTTCCCTTTATCCAAAATGCTCTCCCTTCCACATTACCTGGTAAAGATTTGCTCGTTCTACAAGCTCAAACTCATTCCTTAGTGTCTATAAATCCTTTCCTGACTTAGGTGAAATCATGTTTCCTTTGCATCTAAAGTAGTTTGTACTTATTTCTAATATAATATTCATCATATTTTTGGTTTTTTTATCATTTCCTTAACTAGATTTAAGGTATACCATACTACTTACACATTGGCAGGTAAGTCTCAGTATTTTTCAATCAATGAATAAGTATATTAAATTCTTTAAACTTTTTCCATAGGTGCTGCAGATGATTACAATAGAATTGGTTCTTCATTATATGCTTTAGGAACTCAGGATTCTACAGATATATGCAAGTAAGGATTCTAATTTTTTTTTAAATAGTAAATATAAAATAAAACAAACTTTGTTGGCAGCCTGGGCACACAATAAATACTCAAGACCTAGTGGACATTTTGGAATAATTTTTGTCAAAACACAAAGAGCTTCTTTATATACCTAGGTCCATGACAATTTTTCCCTTCCCTTTCTCTTGCAGTAGACCTTAATATATATATTTTTAACCTTTACAAAGTTTTATTTGATGATAATGTGTCAGGGTGTGTGTATTTAAGAGATAGAGGATGAGACAGGATTTATGTCAGAGTTACCAATTTGTACTTTTTTACGAGGCTGGCTATTCTAGCTTTTATAGCTCAGTGAATGTTAGAGCAGTCGGGTGGATGAGGAAGCTGTTCTGCATATTAGTGTGAAACGCTCTCTGGAAGTTCATTTACACAGCTCTCCTTTATTTACTTTGTGCTAGTTTTTCACTTTAGTATTCAGTTGCTCCTATAATATTGTTTAAACCCAACTCTTCACTGAAGAATAATTCACTTATTTTTGAAAGATTTATTTACTTTATTTTTAGAGGAGAAGGGAGGGAGAAAGAGAGGAAGGGAAAGAAATACCAATGTGTGAGAGAAACATTGATTGCTTGCCTCTCACGTGTGCCTCAACTGGGGACCTGGCCCACAACCCAGGCAGGTGCCCTGACTGGGAATCGAACCCAGTAACCTTTTAGCTTTGTGGGATGACGTACAACCAACTGAGCCACATGGGTCAGGGCTAATTCGCTTTTTTTAAATGTTAAGTGGAAAAACTTTTCGTGCCTTTCTCTAAGTTCATGCCTTTCTCTAAACCACGTCCTTGAACTTTTCTCTAGTATATCCTCTCAGTGGATGTATAAGATCCAAGTTTTTCAGCAAAGCAAAGCACCATGGCTTACACTAATTAACACACTGCCTTACCAAAGAATTAGTTCTTAATTTTTTGATAAGAAAAAAAGGTCAACCTTGCTCTGTGTTATCTGACTTGACCCTGTTAAAGCAAGTTCTTTTTAGTAAAGTGAAGTTCATAAAATTGTGCGTTCGGTTTCAGTCGTATTTGCCTTAATCCAATTATAATGTCATCTATAATTAACATATTTTACAGATATTCTTTAGTAGTTTGGCTTTGGGATGCATATAGTTGGTTGTCAGCACTGGAGACACAGGCTATTTAGTTAAAAGTGAAAGTGAATTCTGAGATAAATTGGTTATTGATTTCTGTTATTTACCAAAACAAAGAAGCCCTATTTAAAAATGTTTAAAACATAACCATCAGATAGCTTCAAAAACTGCTCCAACTTGTGTTTTCCTTATAAATCAGTGTTTAAAAATTTTTTTTTAGTCCTCAACCAAGGAAGGACACTTCTTGCTGTCAGTGGGGAGGAGAATTTTGAAAGTATAGGCTTTATTTAGTATTAATGTGGCATATTACTAAAGAATATCAAGATGAAAATTTTAGGTTTTAATGCATAACTTAGGCTGTTATCTTGAAATGGGCATTTTTTCTGTAATAGCAGATTTCAAATCATTTGTTATGGGTGGAAGTACAGAGATATTTTTGTTAAACTAAATGAAGTAAGCGAGGCCATTAAATATTATTGTAATAAGACAAGAATGCTCATTATTCATATAGTTGGGTCATTATGTATCATCTGAATGTTTGAAATGAAAAATTATTTAAAGGTAGCTTCTGATGAAATATTTTTCTCTTCCAGGTTTTTTCTCAAAGTTTCAGAACTGTTTGATAAAACGAGAGTAAGTACTATTAACCTTTGATCATCTAAATCTCTGCATACAGTCGTGTTTAACTTGTTTAGCTTTATTGAGGAAGATGAGTTACACATCAAAAGGATGAAGAAACACTTAAATTTGAGAATGTGAGAGTTTTTTAAGAAATTCAGGTTTTGTAACAGCCTTTTGGTATTTATGTGGATATTTATATTCTTGATCATAAAACATGTTCATTATGGAGACTAGATTTATTTTTATGAAGAATAATCCTTTCCTGGGGCTTTGTAAGTGAGAAAAAAGTCTTAGATTCATCATAACTGTACCAAGACTGTATTGCTTTTGATCCCCCTTGGTACACTGGGTTAAACATGAGTTGTATCAAGTATACAACTGCAAAAGGTTTCATTCATAGTAATAATAATTTAATACTGAATAATCTTGGTTCATAGGGATCAGTCTTTTTTTAAATAATTCATATTATTTTTTTGTTTTTAGAGAGAGGGAGAGAAACATCGATGTGAGAGAAAAGCATCGATTGGTTGCCTCTCCTACGTACCCTGACCAGGGACTGAACCCACAACCCAGACACGCACCCTGACTGGGGGTTGTTGAACTGGTGAACTTTTTTTGCTTTGCAGGATGATGCCCAACCAACTGAGCCACACCAGTCAGGACTCCAGGATCAGTCTTAGATACAATAATAGTTAACGTTTTTATAATTTGAAGAATAATGAAAATGTTTCTAGATGTTTAATGGTGGTTAGCTGAGAGTGGTAGTATCTAGTTTATTCTAAAAATCTGATTTCAACATGATCTTTTCAATTGAGTGATAATGTGGTAGAGACAAGTAAAAGAAAAGAAGATATTCTCCCAAAGGAAAAAGTCCTTAAATATATACATGTTGTTATACTGGGGTCCAGATAGTCCATTATTCTGCCTTTGATATTTGTACCAATGAGCATTTTATGGGCAGTTAGAGGGTTTTTATGTGTGTGTTTACATCATAAGAATAGGGATATGTATCAAAATAGCCTTTTGTGTCAGTTCTTTTAGAAACATGTCAAGATGGGACTAGATGTGCAAATTTATTGTGGGCAGCAGAGAGGAAAGAGCAGGAAGAGCCCTCAGACCACAGTGAAGGTCCACTCCTGTGAAAGAAGGGGGCAGAGGAAACAGGACTAGGTAGGAAGAGTTTCAGACTGTAGCATAGTTCTGAGAAAGTTTTGTTCAGGTCAAAGGGGGAGTCTTTGAGCCAGAGTTGCCCATTAGAGGAATTCCTGCACCAGGCAGGAATGGGCTGGTGCTACTGCTTTATCCTTGCCTGGGTACAGTTAAGACAAAAAGGGGAGGATGGAACATAGCTGTGGTGTGAACATGATTTCTGGATTCAGAAAAGTTGCAGTTGGGAGTATCAGCAACTATGTTTCTTGCAGCAAGCAGCTTCTCCTGAACAAGCTCTGAGTGGCACATTTCCATGGCTACCACAATCCTTATTTCCTTTAGAGTTTGCATGTTGTTCTGGTTATTTTTGCTGTGTAACAAAGCAGCCTAAAAGTCAGTAGCTTAAAACAACAGCCATTTTTTATGCTAATGAATTCTTTGGGTCAGGAATTCAGAATGGGTACATCAGTGATGGCTTGCCTCTGCTCTGTGATGACCTCAGTAGGGAAGATAATAAGGCTGGGTGCTGGAATCATCTGAAAGCTCTTCCACTCATGTCTGGGGTTGATACTGGCTGTCAGTTGGGACTTCTGCTAGGCCTGTTGGCTGTAACATCTATACCTGGCTTTTCCAGAGTTGTTTAGATTTCTTTATAACATGGTGGCTGGGTTCCAAAAGTGAGCATCCCAGAAGATTGGAAGTGGAAGCTGCTAGTTTTGTAAGGCCTATGCCTCGAACCTTGGCACAGCATCCTTTTGTATTGGTCAAACAGCCTCAGAGCCCAGATTCAAGGGGAGGGACACATACCCTACTTCTTAATGTAAAGAGAAGAGCTATATTAAAAGTATGTAATCTAAATTTATCTAAACTGATTTAGCTACATCACTCTTGAGTATATATGGGGGGGCTCCCCCCAAAAAACAATTCTATTCTAGGGAGCAGGCCCAATGTAGTACATACAAGTTTCCCCTGCTAGATGAGTGAGTGTTCTGGGAACCCATCTGTATCAGTGTACGAGCTGGTGGTGTTGTAAAAGGCTGAGTTTGATTTCAGTGAAATTTTATTGAAGACTCTTTCAAAGTGTGCCCACTTCATGATTTATGAGCACACCTGCCCATATCACACGGAGTGTTCAGCAGTTTTTGACCCAAAATGGCATGATCCCTGTACCCCACCCTCCCTGTTTATTCAGTCTTGCCCCAAGCAACTTTTAGTTGTTGTTTCCTGGGATGAAAAAAGTCCTTAAAGGGAAACATTTTGCCAATGTTGAAGAGGTAAAACAAAAATACAGCAAAAGCAATGAGTTCAAGGCATCAAAATCAATGAGTTCAAAAACTGTTTTGAGCAGTGGAGGAAAACGTCTCAATAGAAGTAATGTATCAGATGGACAATACTTTAAAGGTTACTGAAGTTTAATCATGTAAGAATAAATATACAATTTTTATAGGTAAATGCCGGGGGTTTTTGGAGTCCCCCTTTGTACTTTGTGTTTATGCTTTTATCTGTTAGGTTAAAAAGTTCCATAAGTTTATTTCTCCATAAAGTAATATTTTTAGAAGCTTCAAATTTTTATATTGAAGTATACTATACATGTAGGAAAGATCATCTATTAGAAGTATACTTCTCAGTGAAACTTTATATTACCTATGTAATGAACAGCCAAACCAAAAAAGAGAACATTGCCCTGGCCAGCGTGGCTCAGTTGGGTGGAGTGTCGTCCCGTACACCAGGAGGTAACCAGTTCAGTTCTTGCTCAGAGGGCATAACTAGGTTGCAAGTTCCATCCATGGTTAGGGCACATACAGGAGGCAACTGACCAATATCTATCTTTCTCTCTCTCTCTCCCCCCATTCTTCTGCCTAAAAATCAATAAACCTGTTTTCGAATGGGAAAAAGTAAAATATACACCTTCTCAATGACTTTACTCCTACAGCTGAATACACCAAATTAAATCACATAAAATTTTTAAAAAGGGGAAAAAAGCGAACTTGCCAACAACTCAGATGCCCTGTCCCCTGCTCCAGCTGCCTTCTGAGTTACCACCTCCTGTAAGGCTAACTACTATCCTAGCTTCTAACAGCATAGATTAATTTTATTTTCATATTTTATATAAATGCATTATGCAGTTTACATTTGCTTATGTCTGGTTTCATTATGTACATAAGATTTACCCTTGTTGTTATGTGTAGGTATATTTTCTTCATTCTTATTACTATATAGTATCCCATTGCAGGAATATACCTAAATTTATCTGTTCTTTTGGTAGAGATTTCTAGTTAGGAGCTCTTTACAAATGGTATTGCTAAGACCATTGTTGTATATCTTTAGTTGAACATAAATGTATATTTCTGTTGGGTGTGCGTAACTAGAAGGGGAATTAGTGGGTCATAGTTATTATTTATAACTTTGATTTTCTTACTGTAATTAAGAAAATACTGAGTGTAGAATGTAAATGATAATTAAATGCCCAATTTTTGCCTTTTTCAGAAAATAGAAGCAAGAGTGTCTGCTGATGAGGACCTCAAACTTTCTGACCTTTTAAAATATTACTTAAGAGAATCTCAAGCTGCTAAGGTAACTGTATTGTTCATTGTTGGGGTTTTTCTCTTTTTTATTGAATTTATTGTGGTGACATTGGTTAATAAAATTACATAGGTTTCAGATATATAGTTCTATAACACATCATCTGTATATTGTATTGTGTGTTCGCCACCCCAAGTCAACTCCTCCTTCCATCACCGTTTAACCTTTCTATGCCCTCGTTTACCTCCCACCAATCCCCCATTTTCCTCTAGTAATAAGTATACTGTTCTCTTTGTCTGTGATATGTTTTTGTTGGTTTGTTTTGCTTAGTTCCTTCACCTTTTTTACCCAACAGCACAACACCCCTCCCCTCTGACACCTGT
This sequence comes from Artibeus jamaicensis, assembly GCF_021234435.1. NCBI lineage: Eukaryota > Metazoa > Chordata > Mammalia > Chiroptera > Phyllostomidae > Artibeus > Artibeus jamaicensis. The sequence continues at coordinate 263,434 of NW_026521728.1, forward strand.
CAGTCTGTTCTGTATCTGTGAGTGTATTTGTTTTGTTTGTTAGCTTGTTTTGTTAATTAGATTCTATATACGAATGAAATCAAGTGGTACTTGTCTTTCTCTGACTGGATTGTTTCACTTAGTATAATATTCTTCAGGTCCATCCATGCTGCTGCAAAAGGAAACATTTCTGTCTTTTTTTTTTTTTTTCAACCAAGTAGTATTACATTGTGTAAATATACCACAGCTTTTTTTTTCTTTTTAAAAAAATTTTATTGGATTTATAGGAGTGATATTAGTTAATAAAATTATAAAGGTTTCAGGTGTACAGTTCTATAGAGTTACATCATTCTTAATGGTTTGCATAGTTTTCCATTTATATCAGAGCACCATAGTTTATTTAACCAATCCCTTATTAATAGGTTTTAAAATTATTTCCAGTTGTCTTTTTTTATGTACCAAATGTTTAATTGGCATTTTATTATCTTTTTTAAAAAATATATTTTATTGATTATGCCATTACAGTTGTTCTATTCCCCCCTTCATTCCCCTCCACCCTGCACACCCCTTTCCCACCATTCCCCCTTTAGTTTGTGACCACATGTCTCAAGTTCTTTAAATTCTATATTCCCCCTACTATTCTTGCCCTCCTCCCTATTTTCTACCTACCGTCTATGCTACTTATTTTCTGTACCTTCTCCCCCCTTCTCCTTCTCCCACTCCCCTGTTGCTAACCCTCCATGTGATCTTCATTTCTATGGTTCTGCTCCTGATCTAGCTGTCGTCTTAGTTTGCTTTTGTTTTAGGTGTGGTTCTTAATAACTGTGAGTTTGCTGTCCTTTTACTGTTCATCTTTCTTATCTTCTTTTTCTTAGGTAAGTCCCTTTAACATTTCATATAACAAGGGCTTAGTGTTGATGAACTCCTTGAATTTGATCTTATCTGAGAAGCACTTCAGATAAAGTGCTTCTAAGATAAGGTAAAGTTAAAGGAGTTCACCATCAACAAGCCCCTATTATATGAAATGTTAAAGGGACTTATCTCAGGAAAAGAAGAAAATTAAAACTATTAACAGTAAAAGGACAACAGACTTACAACTATCAACAACTGAACCTAAAAAAAACCAAAAACAAGAACAAACTAAGCAAACAACCAGAACAAGAACCACAGAAATGGAGATCACATGGAGGATTATAGGCAGGTAATGGAAGTGGGAGGCGGGGGGAAGTTACAGAGAATAAGTAGCATAGAGAATAGACAGAGAGAGGTTAAGAATAATGTAGGAAATGCAGAAACCAAAGAACTTATATGTACAGCCCATGGACTTGAACTAAAGGAGGGGAATGCAGGTGGGAGGGGGTGTGCAGGGTGGAGGGGGGTAAAAGGGATGGAAATGGAACAACTGTAACAGCATAATCAATAAAATATATTTTAAAAAAAAGAAGGACTTTATCTGCCCTTCCATTCTAAATGAAAGCTTTGCTGGTAGATCAATCTTGGATGTAGGTCTTTGGATTTCATGACTTGGAATACTTCTTTCCAGCCCCTTCTTGCCTGGAAGGTCTCTTGAGAAATCCACTGACAGTCTGATGGGAACTCCTTTGTAAGTGACTGTCCCCTTATCTCTTGCTGCTTCTAGGATTGTCTCCTCCATTTTAATCTTGGCTAATGTAATGATGATGTGCCTTGGTGTGTTCCTTCTTGGGTCCAACTTCTTTGGGACTCTCTGAGCTTCCTGGATTTCCTGGAAGTCTATTTCCTTTGCCAGATTAGGGAAGTTCTCCTTTATTATTTAATCAAATAAGTTTTCCACATGTCACTTTTCTTCTTCCCCTTCCGGTACCCCTATAATTTGGCTGGTGGAACGTTTAAAGATGTCCTGAAGGTTCCTAAGCCTCTCATTTTTTTTGAATTCTTGTTTCTTCATTCTTTTCTGTTTGGTCATTTTTTTCCTCCTTCTGGTCCACTCCTTTGATTTGAGTCCCAGTTTCCTTTCCATTACTATTGGTTTCCTGTGTATTTCCTTTCATTTCAATTAGTTTAGCCTTCATATGTTCCTCTAATTTGTGACTAAAATCAACCAGTTCTGTGAGCATCCTGATCACCAGTGTTTTGAACTGTGCATCTGAAAGTTTGGCTATTTCTTCATTGCTTAGATTTATTGGCTCTGGGGCTCTGAGTTGTTCTTGAGCCATGTTTTGATCTGTTTATGCCTGTTAGGTATGAAGAGTGGAGCCTTAGTTGTTCACCAGGGCAGGGCCACCAAGGTTGCTGATTTGTGACGCTGTATGTGGGGGCGTGGTCAGAGAGGGGCCACCCAGGTCACTGGTTTGTAATGCTGTATGTGGGGGTGGGGTCAGAGAGGGACAATGGCAGTTCCCTCTGCTGCTTCCCGCTGCTGTGGCCTGCACCGTCCGTCTCACTGCTTGCTCCTTCACCGGTTTATCTGTGCGCAAATGTGTGACCGTGATCCGTCCTCAGTGGGTCCACCCGCTTCTCCACACCTGGGATCCGCCCACAGCTGGTGGCGCATCTGGGTTGCGTGCCTGGGTCAGTCTGGTGGATCATTCCTGCCTGACCCCGCTCTGCTGCTGGCTCTGCTGCTGACTCTGCCCCTCTTACCAGTTTGACTGAAGGGTTCATTGTTGTCAGACTTCCATGTAGTTCAATTTTCTGTGGTTTGGCTGTGTTTTTGTTGCTAAAACTTTGTTATTTTTAAACTTAGTTGTGGGAGGAGGCACAGTGCTTCCACCTACGCCTCCATCTTGGCGGAAGCCCCCTAAATCCACATTTTTTATAACCACAAGAAAGAATTGAAACTTAATTGTAAGAATTAAAACTACAATGAGGTATCACTATACACCTTAATTAGAATGGCTAAAATGAAAAAAATTCTTCTAAAAAATTATAGCAGCTGGAACTTTTACACACTATTAGTGGAAATATGATACAGTACTTTGGAAAAGTGTCACCGTTTCTTTAAAAATTAAACATAGACTGCCCTGTGATCTAGTCATTCTCATTTAGGTATTTGAAAGCACATGTCTTTACAGATGTTAACATCAGCTTTATTTGTAATAGCTGAAAACTGGCAAAAACAGCCCCAAAATTCACCAGGAGGTGAGTGGATAAATAAATTGGGGTATAGCCATATAATTGAATGTAACTCAGCAGTAAAAAGTAATGAACTACTTACTCATACAAGCAACAACATGGATGAATCTCAAAAGACTGTGAAAGAAGTCAAACAACAAAGAACATAGTTTATACTAGAGTTCACTCTTAGTGTTGTACATTCTATGTGTTTTGACAAATGTGTGACAGCACTTATCTACCATTTTAAGTATTATACAGAATAATTTCACTGCCCTAAAAATCCTCTGTACTCCAGTCTATTCATTCTCCTTCCCCCTGACTCTTGTCTTTTTTTAAATTGTCTTCATAGTTTTGTCTTTTCCAGAATGTCATATAGTTTGGCCTTTCTAGATTGCCCTTTTTTCACTTAGTCATATGCATTTAAGTTTCCTCTATGTCTTTTCATGGCTTAATAACTCATTTATTTCTAGCACTGAATAATATTCCATTGCCTGGATTTACCAAGTTTATTTATCCACTGACCTAGTGAAGGACATCTTGGTTGCTTCCAGGTTTTGGCAATTATGAATAAAGCTGCCATAAATGTTCATGTGCAGGTTTGAGGGTACACATAAAATTTCAACTGTTGAATAAATACCAAGGAACACAGTTGCTAGCTCATATGGAAAGTGTGTTTAGTTCTGCCAAACCATTTTCCAAAATGGCTCTACTATTTTGCATTTCCACTAGCAATGAACGATTGTTCCTGTTGCTTCACATTCTTGTCAGTGTGTTGTTGCTGTTGTGTATTTTGGCAGTTCTAACAGATGTGTGATTTTTGTTTGTCTTAACTGATTTTAGAGAAACATCGATTTGTTGTTCCACTTATTTATGCATTCATTGGTTGATCCTTGTATATGCCCTAACTAGGGATAGAACGCACAACTTTGTTGTTATCAGGACAACACTCTAACCAACTGAGCTACCCAGTATCTCATTGTTTTAGTTTTCATTGGTCTGATGACATACGATGTAAATGAAGTGTCTTTTCACATATTTACCATTTATGTATCTTCTTCTGTGAAATGTCTGTTTTAAAAAATTGGCCCTTAACAGGGGAGTGGGAGGAGAAGAAGGGGGGAGAAGGTACAGAGAGTAAGTAGCATAGACAGCAGGTAGAAAATAGACAGGAGGAGGGCAAGAATAGTATGGGAAATATAGAATCTAAACTCGAGACACATGGTCATAAACTAAAGGGGGGGAATGGTGGGGAAGGGCTGTGCAGGGTGGAGGGGGATGAAGGGGGAAATAAAACAACTGTAGTGGCATAATTAATAAAATATATTTAAAATAAATAAAGTAAAAAAATGGCCCTTAGCTAGTCCATTTTTTAATTGAGTTTATTCCCTATTATTGAGTTGTAAGAGTTCTTTGTAGCAATCCTTTATCAGATACATCTTTTGTAAATATTTTGTCTTTGTTCTGTGACTTGTCTTCTCATCCTCTTGACAGTGTCTTTTGCATAGTGGAAAATTTTAATTTTAATGAAGTTCACCTTATCAATTACATCTTTCATAGATATGTCATTGGTGTTACGTCTAAAAAGTCATCACTAACCCTGGCTGGTGTGGCTCAATGGATTGAGTGTAACCTGCAGACCAGAGGGTCACTGGTTCAATTCCCTGTCAGGGCACATGCCTGGGTTGTGGCTGGTCCAGGTCGAGGGATGTGGGAAAGGTGACCACACATCAATATTTCTCTTACTCTCTTTCTTTTTAAAATATTTTATTTATTTACCTTTAGAGAGGGGAAGGGAAGAAGAGAAGTAGAGAAATATCAATGTATGGCTGCCTCTCATGAGTCCCCTGCTGGGAACTGGCCTGCAACCTAGGCATGTGCCCTGACTAGGAATCGAACCGCGATCGTGTGGTTCGCAGGCCCGCGCTCAGTCCACTGAGCTACACCAGCCAGGGCTCTCTCTTACTCTCTTTCTTTTCCCTCCCTCTAAAAAATAAATTAAATCTTTAAAAATAAATTTTAAAAAGTCATCACCAAACCCAGGGTCACTTGGATTTTTTCCTGTTATCTTCTGGGTTATAGTTTTGTTTTTTTATATGTAGGTCTGTAATTTAAGTTAATTTTTGTATATGAATGTCCAGTTTTCCCAAGTTAATTTTTGTATATGAATGTCCAGTTTTCCCAGCACAATTTGTTGAAAAGACTAGCTTTTCTCCATTGTATTGCCTTTGCTCCTTTATAGTCAGCAAAGATCAGTTGACTATATTTTTGTGGGTGCAGTTCTGGGCTCTGTTCTGTTCTGTTGATCTATTTGTCTACTTTTTTCCACCACCACACTGTTTACATTATTGTAGCTTTATAGTAAGGCTTCAAGAAGGTAGTGTGAGTCATCTGATTTGTCTGCTCCCTCAGTATTGTTGGTCATTCTGTGTCCTTTGCCTCTCCACATAAACTTAGAATCCTTTTGTTGATATCCACATAAAAAGTTTCCAGCTATTACAAATATAGCTGCTGTGAATCTGTAACTCAAGTTGGAAAGAACTGATTTTGACAATATTGAGTCTCCCTGTCTATCCACCTGGAATAATTCTCCATTTATTTTTTTATTTGAATGTTTGTATTAATTTTACAGAGAAAAATCAATTGCATTCCTCAGGTGATTCTTGTATGTGCCCTGACCAGGATCAAACCCACAACCTTGGCTCATTGGAATGATGCTCTAACCAACAGAGCCGCCTGACCCCGGCCTCGCCACTTACTTAGTTCTGTGATCTCTCTGATCAGTTTTGTAGTTTTCCTTATATAGATTTTGTATATATTTTGTTAGATCAATACTTAAGTATTTCATTTTCTAGAGTACTAATGGTATTTTTTTATTTCCAGTTTTACTGGTTCTTTGCTGGAATATAAGAAATCAGTTGACTTGTATATTTTGTTATATCCTTACAGCCTCATTATTCTCATTCATTAATACAGGAGTTTCTTGAGATTTTTTTCTGCTTTCTTTTTTTTAAATATTTTTTATTTTATTGATTATGCCATTACATTTGTTCTATTTCCGCCCCTCCATTCCCCTCCAACCCTGCACACCTCTCCCCCACCATTCTCCCCCCTTTAGTTCATGAACATGTGTCTCAAGCTCTTTAGATTCTGTATTTCCCATACTATTCTTACCCTCCCCGCTATCTATTTTCTATCTACTGTCTGTGCTACTTATTTTCTATACCTTCTCCCCCCTTCTCCTCCCACTCCCCTGTTGCTGACCCTCCATGTGATCTTCATTTCTATGGTTCATTCCTGATGTAGCTGTCCTCTTAATTTGCTTTTGTTTTAGGTGTGGTTGTTAATAACTGTGAGTTTTTTCTGCTTTCTATATAAACAGTCGTCATCTGTGAACAAAGATGGCTTTATTTCTTTCTTCTTAATCTGTATATGTCTTATTTCATTTTCCTTTTGCATTAGCTAGGACTTCCAATACAGTGTTGAGAAGGAATGGTGATATGGAACATCCTTATCTTCTTAATGTTAGTGGGAAAGCTTATCATTTCTCCCCACTATGTGTGATGTTAGCTGTAGGTATTTTGTAGATGTTCTTTATCAAGTTGAAGTTTCTTCTGTTCCTAGTTTGCTGAGACAGTCAATTGATTGTTGACAAGGACACTAAGACAGTTTAGTGGAGAAAAGGAAAGACTTTCATCAAGTGGTATTGGGACAACTGAATAGTCATGTGAGAAAGAATAAAATTGGACTTTTTCCTTCCATCGTTTATAAAAATGTATTGAAAATGGACCAGAGACATAAATGTAAGACTTAAAACTAATATTTTTTAATATTTTTATTTATTGATTCATGAAAGAGACAGACAGACATCAATCTGCCATTCCACCCATGCACTTATCCATTGGTTGCTCCTTGTGTATGCCCTGACCAGAGATCAAACCTGCATCCTTGGAGTATCAGAGCGCTGCTGTAACCTACTGAGCTACCTGGCCAAGGACCAAAGCTATATTTTAAAATAAATGCATAAACATAAATTTCTGTGACCTTCAATTAGGTATTGGTTTCTTAGATATGATACCTGAAGGGCAGCCAAGAAAAAATAATAAACTCTAAGACTTTATTAAAGTTAAAAATTTGTGTGTGGCAAAGAACACTATCAAGAAAAGTAAAAGTGCTCAGTGGACTGAGCACCAGCCTGCAAACCGAAGGTCACCAGTTTAATTCCTAATCAGAGCACATGCCAGGGTTGCTGGCCAGGTCCCCAGTTGGTGAAGAGCAAGAGGAAACTGATGTTTCTCTTGCATGTTGATGTTCTCTTCCTCTTTCTCCGTCCCTTCCCATCTCTCTAAAAATAACTCTTTTAAAAAATAAAATGAAATTGATTGTAGTGATGGTTAAACAACTCTGTGAACATCCTAAAAACCAGTGAATTGTGCACTTTGAATGAGTGAGCTATATGGTATGTAAATTATAACCCAATAAAGCTGTTATTAAAAAAAAAAAGCATAAGAGTAATTGGCTTGCGAATTTATCCCTGAGGACATTTAGGTGGTGCTGGTGGCAGCAGAGGCAGTAGTAGTGGCGGTGGTGGCGGTGGTGGTGGTGGTAATTGAGTGTAACTACCAGAAATGTGCAGCATATATTATTGTGAAGTATTTTGTTCTATAGGATCTCCTCTATCGAAGATCTAGGTCACTAGTGGATTATGAAAATGCTAATAAAGCACTGGATAAAGCAAGAGCAAAAAATAAAGACGTTCTACAAGCTGAAATGTCCCAGCAATTATGTTGTCAGAAATTTGAAAAAATATCAGAATCTGCAAAACAAGGTACTGTTATATTAACCTTTAATAAGGTATGCATTGTACTACTGGTATGTAAATTAAATAGTTAATCCTAATTTCTTTCATTCACAGAACTCATAGATTTTAAGACGAGAAGAGTTGCGGCATTCAGAAAAAATTTAGTGGAACTAGCAGAGTTAGAACTGAAGCATGCAAAGGTAATGTCATATCAAAGGTTTAATAATTTCAGGAACTTATAATTTAGAAATGAGTCAGTTATGAAATTGATTCCAGGGGATGATACCATCTATAAGAACTATTCCTGGATTGAAATTACATTTTCTAAGATTGTTTTACTCCTTAAAAATACTTGGTTTTACTTAAAAAAAAATCCTCTTACGGTACTTTTTATAGTAGTTGTTCATACTTGAATTAAGCCCTTTCTTGTAGTTAATATAAAGGTTGGCCCAAACTTTATGGGAATTTTTTAAATAAAAAAATCTTAGAATTGAGAGGAATTTTAAAAACTACCTAATTCAAACAAGAATCTTTTTTGTCAGTTACCCATATTTATTTATTGTGTATGTACATCAGGAGGCTTACTTTATTGTGTGACATAGAAAAATATGGAAAAAATGAAGAACACTAAGAATGATATCTGTAATGTCTCTGATGGTCACCTCTGCAAGCTTCTAGTATCTGCTATGGGAACAAATACCACTTCCTTTTCTTTTTTATTTATTTACTTTTAGAGAGAGGGGAAGGGAAGGAGAAAGGGAGAGAAACATCTATGTGTGGTTGCCTCTTGCACGCCCCCTACTGGGGACCTGGCCTGCAACCCAAAGTATTAAATTTAAATAAACTTTTAATTTTTATATATTTATAGCATTTACACTTCTCAAGTTATTAAAGCTTAAACAAAAATCTACATCTCTGTAATATTAACGTATTTGTCAATTTTGTTATGGGAAATAAAAGGGTTTTTAAAAACATTTTATTTATTTATTTTTTTAGACAAAGGGGAAAGGAGAGGGAGAGAAACATCAGTGTGTGGTTGCTTCTCACTGTCCCCACCCCAACCAGGGACCTGGCCTGCAACCAGGCACGCACCCCAACTGGGAATTGAACCGGCGACCCTGTGTTTTGCAGGCTGGTGCTCAGTTCATTAAGCCACACCAGCCAGGGCAAAAATAAGTTTTTATCCCCCTTTTACAGTTTACTCTTCAGATACATAAATACTTTATATTACCTGTACATCCTCTTTCCTGCAGGATAGACATCCTTGGACTAAATATTTTCCTTCCCATAAGCCTCAACGAGCTTTTTATAATATTATTACCCTGCTGTCATTGCTTACTTATTTATTTATTTATTTATTTATAGATTTTATTTATTTACCTTTAGAGAGGGGGGAAGGGAGGGAGACAAACATTGATGTGCCAGAGAAACATCGATTGATTGCCCCTTGCACACACCTAACTGGGGACCTGACCCACGACCTAGGCATGTGCCTTGACTAGGAATCAAACCAGTGCTCTTTCAGTTTGTGGACGACACCCAGCATGCTGAGCCACACCAGTAGGAGTCAGTCATTGCTCTTTTAAAACATTGTGCCCAGAAGTGAAAATGCTTTTCTTTCTTCCTTCCTTTCTTTTTTAAGATTTCATTTATTTATCTTTAGAGGGGAAGGGAAGGAGAGAGGGAGAGAAACATCCATGTATGGTTGCCTCTTGTGCATCCCCTGCTGGGAACTGGCCTGCAACCCAGGCATGTGCCCTGACTGGGAATCGAACCACAATCCTTTGATTTGTAGGCCTGTGCCCAGTCCACTGAGCTACACCAGCTAGGGCTGAAAATGCCATTCTGTATACAGACTGATTATTGTATACATTTCTTTTTTGTTTTTGTTTCTATAAGCATTTATTTGAACCAAACTGAGGACAGTGTCAGGAAGCAAGATCTCAAGTGCTCATGTTGTACAGCATGTTTTGCATGCATGAGATAGTGGGAATTTTACCTGTCATATTGTGCCTGGTTGAGTTTTGGCTTATAATCACACCTTTTTTGTTTGTTTTCTTATGGGTCACTCTTGAACCTCCAATCTGCAGTGGTATGTGTAAATATTTTTAGTAATTTTTTTTTTCATTTTTATGGTAAATACAAAATTTACCATGTTAACCATTTTTTAATTTTTTTTATTGATTTCTTTAGAGAGAGGGGAAAGGAACAGGGAGAAAGAGAGAGAAACATCAGTTTGTTGTTCCATTTATTTGTGCATTCACTGGTTGATTCTTATATGTGTACTGACCAGGGATTGAATTGCAACTTTGGTTTACTGGGAAGATGCCCTAGCCATGGCATTAACTATTCTTAAGTGTACTGTCCAGTGCTGTTCAGTACATTTACATTGTGCAAAAGATCTCTAGAACTTTTTTATTTACTGAGCAATTTATCAGCTCTATTTATAGTTGTTACATTTTAGATAGGTAGTTTTAGCCCAGAGCATTCATATCTTTTAAAAATAAGATTTGATCAGCCCTGGCTGGTGTAGCTCAATGGATTGAGCGCAGGCTGTGAACTAAGAGGTCGCCAGTTCAATTCCCAGTCAGGGCACATGCCTGGGTTGCGGGCCAGGTCCCCAGTGGGGGCCACATGAAAGGCAACCCCACACTGATGTTTCTCTCCCCCTGTTTCTCCCTCCCTTCCCCTCTCTAAAATAAATAAAATCTTTTAAAAAAATAGAAATAGGATTTGATCATATAGCATTTACTATTATACTAGTTACTTGTACAGAGTGGTAGACATTTGTAATTTTATGTCTTTATCAAAACTTTTTGAAAGAGTTTATTTTCAGAGGGGAGGGGAGGTAGAGAGGGAAGAGGGAAAGAAACATCAGTCGGTTCCCTCTTGCATGGCCTAAACCAGGGACCTGGACCACGACCACAGCCTAGGCATGCGACCTGACTAGGAATTGAACCGGCTGCCTCTCAGTTTGCAGGACAACACCCAACCCACTGAGCCATACCAGTCAAGGCCAAATTTTAATTTAAAAGAATGATCCAGGACCAAAGGGATCAATATTCATTAATCTAATTATAAAAGTACATGGCACCAAAAATGGCTAAATTTTTAGTTCTCTTTCTTTTGTACTAATTGGCATTAACTTATTAAACAATGTTGTTGGGGTTTTTTAGATTATTTTTATTTATTTATCTTTAGAGGGGAAGGGAAGGAGAGAAGGAGAAGATATCAATGTACAGTTGCCACTCATTGGTCCCCTACTGGGAACTGGCCTGCAACCCAGGCATGTGCCCTGACTGCGAATTGAGCTGCGATCCTTTGGTTCAGAGGCCTGCATTCAATCCACGGGGCTACACCAGCCGGGGCTGGTATTATTAATTAATATTCTTTGGTTATAGTTTTGTTTGTTTTGGGAAGGGCACAATTCAACCCACTATAGGCATAGAGGAAATGAATACATTATTATGTCGATATAAGAACATCCAAACCTATAGAGAAGTTTTCCAACAGTTTATATGAGCCAAAACTAATGATATATGTATACTGAGGAGCAAGATCCTAAATGTTTCTGGTTACAGTTATTTAAATAGTTATGAATTCACCTGTTTATAGTATAGTATCATCAACTATCATCTCTTGATTTTATCCAAGAAAGTTTTAAGAAGTACCAAATTTCTCATTAAAATCAAGGTATATATTATCTGGTTTCTTGGTCTAATAATGCTATCAAAAGAAAATGTTTAGGCTTCTGGCCAAGAAGGACACGTAGGTAGAAACACTTTGCCTTCTCTCACAACCAAAAGAAGGACAACAACAAATTTAAAAACAAATAACCAAAACTGCCAGACAGTCAAACTGTTTGCAAGTCTGACAACCAAGGAATTAAAGAAGAAACATCCATCCAGACAGGTAGGAGCAGAGACAGGCAGCCCAGGTGGAGAGGACTTGCGGCAAGGCGGTGGCTAGTGGACTGGATTGTCCCACATTTGCGTGCAGATAAACTGGGAGGAACAACTAGGAAGGGAGGATAGACCATGCAAACTAGGGTTCCAATGTGGGGAAATAAAGCTTCAAAACCTCTGGCTGTAAAAATCTGCGGGGAGTGCAGTGACAGGAGAAACATCCAGCCTCACAGGAGAGTTCGTTGAAGAGAACCACAGGGTCCTAGAACATACACAAGCCTACCCACCTGGGAATCTATTCCAGAAGGGCCCATTGTGCTTGTGGGTAGCAAGAGAAGTGACTGAAAGCTAACCAAGAGTTGATCAAGCAGCATTTTCCCCTCTGAGACTCCTCTCCCACAGTCAGTGCCACATTGCAGCCACATGGGTTGCCCCGCCCTGGTGAATACCTAATGCTCCACCCCTTACAACATGTCAGGTGCACCAAGACAAAGAAATATGACCCAAATGAAAGAAGAGATCAAAGCTACAAAAAATAGAACTGGGATGAAGAGACAGCCAACTATCGGATTAAGAATTCAAAACACTGGTAATCAGGATAGTCACAGAAATGGTTGAGTTGGTGACAAAATAGAGGAAGAAGTGAAGGCTATGCAAAGGCAAATTAGGAAAAATAACAGG